>NW_027175317.1:0-300000 GCF_028021215.1 Eschrichtius robustus
TGATGCAACCTGGATTGACCATATCTAGACCCACAGCTGGATGAGACATAAGGGTGGACACTCTTGGGGCTGAGAGGTTGGGTGAGGTTGCGTGAGCAAACGCAGACCCTTTAAAGTAGTACTGCGTGGTACCCATCCCATGGGTCCCAAATCTCCAGGTTCAAGGGCATCTTCCTACATCGAAAACATGCATGAGAAACCCAGAAGATGGTACACCATGTGATTTTGAAAGATTTCTAAACGCACCTCATTTCTCATCTCCTTGTGCTCGGGTTCGCCATTCCAGCTACTTTACTAGCAATCTCCCTACTTGGAGAATCAGCACCTTTAAGCTCCTGTTCCCTACAGGTTGCAATTTGTCCTGAGGATGAACGGGAAGAGGGGCAACCAATGAGAGACTAGATCTAGGTGTTGGGACAGGCACAGGTCACTCTATTTTTCCCAACAGGAAGAAGAATTAACCACAGGCTCAGCCTGCCGCCCGGAACCAGAATAGGGCCTGAGGCAATCCCGTGCTTTTGCGGCCAGCTCCCAAAAAAGACAGTTGAAAAATGGAGCTCAGGGGCACTGCAATTCACAAACCTGCAGAGTTATAAATGATAACTCTCGTCCACAAATATATTGAGGAAGGCAACGAAGAGGAATTGAAAGCAAGGCAGAATTGCAGGAAACAGATTTCAGGAGGTAGATACGAATCGCCTTTAAAGCACATGAAAAGAGGCAAAACGTGGACAATGATGCCCTTGGCCAAAAAGGGCGTATGCGTTTTTTCCTGAATATATTCAGGAAAAAACGCATACGCCCTTGTTGGCCAACCCAAGCAACCTGGAAAGGCAAATCAGCGCTACAAAGAAGTCTCGCTTCCATCGGTGAAAAGGGCCATGCCTGCCAAAAAAGTGTCAAAACGAGAAATGCAGGACAGGCATGGAGAAATGGCAGCCTTGCTACACTGATGGGCGGGATGTAAATTGCAACAACCAATCTGGAGAAGTGTACGTTGTGTCCTGAAACATCGAAAAAACACAGCTTAGGGAGCATAGGGCACGTCCACTCATGGGCATATAAATTGGAAAAACTAAAAATCAGCAAGACACAGGCACCGAAAGTTTAGGGCTGCTCTGTGACAAGACCTCCACTTCATGACACCTTAAATATCCCAGGAAAGAGAAAAATGGATAAAGACGTTGTGGTCCTTATGTACAATGGAATATCACTCAGACATGAAATCAATGTTATAAGGCTAGTAGAAGCAAGATGAGAGGAGTTAGGTACGACGATTCTAAGTGAAATAAGTCACACAGAAAAAGACACTTATCATAAGCTATCACTTATAGAGGGAATGTAAAAACCGCTACACTTGAACTGAATTACAAAACAGAACAGAGTCACACGTTTAGACAACACACTATGGCTGCTTAACGGAAAGGTGAGGTTGGGTGATGCATAAACAAGGGTTTCAAATTCGCTCAGATACCGTTCCATCCACCCAATATGTAATAGAAAAGACCTACTCCTTGCTCAGTGAACTGGACTCAACACCCCCTATTCACCGCACAAGAATATATGTGACTAGTAAGAATCTTAAAACCTATATATTGATATATCTCTCTGGAAGTGAGTCAAGGGGGGTGTAAAGCCGCATAAACAGAGCCATGAAAAGCAGCTAAACCCCATTATAAAAATAAATTACTTTTAAAAACCCGTAAAACAAAGACAGTGAAAGAGAGAGACATTCTTACAAAATTCGTTCAGAGGCTGTGATGCAACCTGGATTGACCATATCTAGATCCACAGCTGGATGAGACATAAGGGTGGACACTCTTGGGGCTGAGAGGTTGGGTGAGGTTGCGTGAGCAAACGCAGACCCTTGAAAGTAGTACTGCGTGGTACCCATCCCATGGGTCCCCAAATCTCCAGGTTCAAGGGCATCTTCCTACATCGAAAACATGCATGAGAAACCCAGAAGATGGTACACCATGTGATTTTGAAAGGTTTCTAAACGCACCTCATTTCTCATCTCCTTGTGCTCGGGTTCGCCATTCCAGCTACTTTACTAGCAATCTCCCTCCTTGGAGAATCAGCACCTTTAAGCTCCTGTTCCCTACAGGATGCAATTTGTCCTGAGGATGAACCGGAAGAGGGGCAACCCAATGAGAGACTAGATCTAGGTGTTGGGACAGGCACAGGTCACTCTATTTCCCACAGGAAGAAGAATTAACCACAGGCTCAGCCTGCTGCCCAGGAACCAGAATAGGGCCAGAGGCAATCCCGTGCTTTTGCGGCCAGCTCCCAAAAAAGACAGTTGAAAAATGGAGCTCAGGGGCACTGCAATTCACAAACCTGCAGAGTTATAAATGATAACTCTCGTCCACAAATATATTGAGGGAAGGCAACGAAGAGGAATTGAAAGCAAGGCAGAATTGCAGGAAACAGATTTCAGGAGGTAGATACGAATCGCCTTTAAAGCACATGAAAAGCGGCAAAACGTGGACAATGATGCCGTTGGCCAAAAAGGGCGTATGCGTTTTTTCCTGAATATATTCAGGAAAAAACGCATACGCCCTTTTTGGCCAACCAAGCAACCTGGAAAGGCAAATCAGCGCTACAAAGAAGTCTCGCTTCCCATCGGTGAAAAGGGCCATGCTGCAAAAAGTGTCAAAACGAGAAATGCAGGACAGGCCATGGAGAAATGGCAGCCTTGCTACACTGATGGGCGGGATGTAAATTGCCAACAACCACTCTGGAGAAGTGTACGTTGTGTCCTGAAACATCGAAAAAACACAGCTTAGGGAGCATAGGGCACGTCCACTCATGGGCATATAAATTGGAAAAACTAAAAATCAGCAAGACACAGGCACCCGAAAGTTTAGGGCTGCTCTGTTGACAAGAACCTCCACTTCATGACACCTTAAATATCCCAGGAAAGAGAAAAATGGATAAAGAAGTTGTGGTCCTTATGTACAATGGAATATCACTCAGACATGAAATCAATGTTATAAGGCTAGTAGAAGCAAGATGAGTGGAGTTAGGTACGACGATTCTAAGTGAAATAAGTCACACAGAAAAAGACACTTATCATAAGCTATCACTTAGAGAGGGAATGTAAAAACCGCTACAATTGAACTGAATTACAAAACAGAACAGAGTCACACGTTTAGAAAACACACTATGGCTGCTTAACGGGAAAGGTGAGGTGGGGTGATGCATAAAACAAAGGTTTCAAATTCGCTCAGATACCATTCCATACACCCAATATGTAATAGACAAGACCTACTCCTTGCTCAGTGAACTGGACTCAACACCCCCTATTCACCGCACAAGAATATATGTGACTAGTAAAAATCTTAAAACCTATATATTGATATCTCTCTGGAAGTGAGTCAAGGGGGTGTAAAGCCGCATAAACAGAGCCATGAAAAGCAGCTAAACCCCATTATAAAAATAAATTACTTTTAAAAACCCGTAAAACAAAGACAGTGAAAGAGAGAGACATTCTTACAAAATTCGTTCAGAGGTTGTGATGCAACCTGGATTGACCATATCTAGACCCACAGCTGGATGAGACATAAGGGTGGACACTCTTGGGGCTGAGAGGTTGGGTGAGGTTGCGTGAGCAAACGCAGACCCTTGAAAGTAATACTGCGTGGTACCCATCCCATGGGTCCCAAATCTCCAGGTTCAAGGGCATCTTCCTACATCGAAAACATGCATGAGAAACCCAGAAGATGGTACACCATGAGATTTTGAAAGGTTTCTAAAACGCACCTCATTTCTCATCTCCTTGTGCTCGGGTTCGCCATTCCAGCTACTTTACTAGAAATCTCCCTCCTTGGAGAATCAGCACCTTTAAGCTCCTGTTCCCTACAGGATGCAATTTGTCCTGAGAATGAACGGGAAGAGGGGCAACCAATGAGAGACTAGATCTAGGTGTTGGGACAGGCACAGTTCACTCTATTTTCCCAACAGGAAGAAGAATTAACCACAGGCTCAGCCTGCCGCCCGGAACCAGAATAGGGCCAGCGGCAATCCCGTGCTTTTGCGGCCAGCTCCCAAAAAAGACAGTTGAAAAATGGAGCTCAGGGGCACTGCAATTCACAAACCTGCAGAGTTATAAATGATAACTCTCGTCCACAAATATATTGAGGGAAGGCAACGAAGAGGAATTGAAAGCAAGGCAGAATTGCAGGAAACAGATTTCAGGAGGTAGATACGAATCGCCTTTAAAGCACATGAAAAGCGGCAAAACGTCGACAATGATGCCCTTGGCCAAAAAGGGCGTATGCGTTTTTTCCTGAATATATTCAGGAAAAAACGCATACGCCCTTTTTGGCCAACCAAGCAACCTGGAAAGGCAAATCAGCGCTACAAAGAAGTCTCGCATCCCATCGGTGAAAAGGGCCATGCTGCAAAAAGTGTCAAAACGAGAAATGCAGGACAGGCCATGGAGAAATGGCAGCCTTCCTACACTGATGGGCGGGATGTAAATTGCCAACAACCACTCTGGAGAAGTGTACGTTGTGTCCTGAAACATCGAAAAAACACAGCTTAGGGAGCATAGGGCACGTCCACTCATGGGCATATAAATTGGAAAAAATAAAAATCAGCAAGACACAGGCACCCGAAAGTTTAGGGCTGCTCTGTTGACAAGAACCTCCACTTCATGACACCTTAAATATCCCAGGAAAGAGAAAAATGGATAAAGAAGTTGTGGTCCTTATGTACAATGGAATATCACTCAGACATGAAATCAATGTTATAAGGCTAGTAGAAGCAAGATGAGAGGAGTTAGGTACGACGATTCTAAGTGAAATAAGTCACACAGAAAAAGACACTTATCATAAGCTATCACTTATAGAGGGAATGTAAAAACCGCTACACTTGAACTGAATTACAAAACAGAACAGAGTCACACGTTTAGAAAACACACTATGGCTGCTTAACGGGAAAGGTGAGGTTGGGTGATGCATAAAACAAGGGTTTCAAATTCGCTCAGATACCGTTCCATCCACCCAATATGTAATAGAAAAGACCTACTCCTTGCTCAGTGAACTGGACTCAACACCCCCTATTCACCGCACAAGAATATATGTGACTAGTAAGAATCTTAAAACCTATATATTGATATCTCTCTGGAAGTGAGTCAAGGGGGTGTAAAGCCGCATAAACAGAGCCATGAAAAGCAGCTAAACCCCATTATAAAAATAAATTACTTTTAAAAACCCGTAAAACAAAGACAGTGAAAGAGAGAGACAGTCTTACAAAATTCGTTCAGAGGCTGTGATGCAACCTGGATTGACCATATCTAGACCCACAGCTGGATGAGACATAAGGGTGGACACTCTTGGGGCTGAGAGGTTGGGTGAGGTTGCGTGAGCAAACGCAGACCCTTTAAAGTAGTACTGCGTGGTACCCATCCCATGGGTCCCAAATCTCCAGCTTCAAGGGCATCTTCCTACATCGAAAACATGCATGAGAAACCCAGAAGATGGTACACCATGTGATTTTGAAAGGTTTCTAAAACGCACCTCATTTCTCATCTCCTTGTGCTCGGGTTCGCCATTCCAGCTACTTTACTAGCAATCTCCCTACTTGGAGAATCAGCACCTTTAAGCTCCTGTTCCCTACAGGTTGCAATTTGTCCTGAGGATGAACGGGAAGAGGGGCAACCAATGAGAGACTAGATCTAGGTGTTGGGACAGGCACAGGTCACTCTATTTTCCCAACAGGAAGAAGAATTAACCACAGGCTCAGCCTGCCGCCCGGAACCAGAATAGGGCCTGAGACAATCCCGTGCTTTTGCGGCCAGCTCCCAAAAAAGACAGTTGAAAAATGGAGCTCAGGGGTACTGCAATTCACAAACCTGCAGAGTTATAAATGATAACTCTCGTCCACAAATATATTGAGGGAAGGCAACGAAGAGGAATTGAAAGCAAGGCAGAATTGCAGGAAACAGATTTCAGGAGGTAGATACGAATCGCCTTTAAAGCACATGAAAAGCGGCAAAACGTGGACAATGATGCCCTTGGCCAAAAAGGGCGTATGCGTTTTTTCCTGAATATATACAGGAAAGAACGCATACGCCCTTTTTGGCCAACCAAGCAACCTGGAAAGGCAAATCAGCGCTACAAAGAAGTCTCGCTTCCCATCGGTGAAAAGGGCCATGCTGCAAAAAGTGTCAAAACGAGAAATGCAGGACAGGCCATGGAGAAATGGCAGCCTTGCTACACTGATGGGCGGGATATAAATTGCCAACAACCACTCTGGAGAAGTGTACGTTGTGTCCTGAAACATCGAAAAAACACAGCTTAGGGAGCATAGGGCACGTCCACTCATGGGCATATAAATTGGAAAAACTAAAAATCAGCAAGACACAGGCACCCGAAAGTTTAGGGCTGCTCTGTTGACAAGAACCTCCACTTCATGACACCTTAAATATCCCAGGAAAGAGAAAAATGGATAAAGAAGTTGTGGTCCTTATGTACAATGGAATATCACTCAGACATGAAATCAATGTTATAAGGCTAGTAGAAGCAAGATGAGTGGAGTTAGGTACGACGATTCTAAGTGAAATAAGTCACACAGAAAAAGACACTTATCATAAGCTATCACTTATAGAGGGAATGTAAAAACCGCTACACTTGAACTGAATTACAAAACAGAACAGAGTCACACGTTTAGAAAACACACTATGGCTGCTTAACGGGAAAGGTGAGGTGGGGTGATGCATAAAACAAGGGTTTCAAATTCGCTCAGATACCGTTCCATACACCCAATATGTAATAGACAAGACCTACTCCTTGCTCAGTGAACTGGACTCAACACCCCCTATTCACCGCACAAGAATATATGTGACTAGTCAGAATCTTAAAACCTATATATTGATATCTCTCTGGAAGTGAGTCAAGGGGGTGTAAAGCCGCATAAACAGAGCCATGAAAAGCAGCTAAACCCCATTATAAAAATAAATTACTTTTAAAAACCCGTAAAACAAAGACAGTGAAAGAGAGAGACATTCTTACAAAATTCGTTCAGAGGCTGTGCCGCAACTTGGATTGACCATATCTAGACCCACAGCTGGATGAGACATAAGGGTGGACACTCTTGGGGCTGAGAGGTTGGGTGAGGTTGCGTGAGCAAACGCAGACCCTTGAAAGTAGTACTGCGTGGTACCCATCCCATGGGTCCCAAATCTCCAGGTTCAAGGGCATCTTCCTACATCGAAAACATGCATGAGAAACCCAGAAGATGGTACACCATGTGATTTTGAAAGGTTTCTAAAACGCACCTCATTTCTCATCTCCTTGTGCTCGGGTTCGCCATTCCAGCTACTTTACTAGCAATCTCCCTACTTGGAGAATCAGCACCTTTAAGCTCCTGTTCCCTACAGGTTGCAATTTGTCCTGAGGATGAACGGGAAGAGGGGCAACCAATGAGAGACTAGATCTAGGTGTTGGGACAGGCACAGGTCACTCTATTTTCCCAACAGGAAGAAGAATTAACCACAGGCTCAGCCTGCCGCCCGGAACCAGAATAGGGCCTGAGGCAATCACTTGCTTTTGCGGCCAGCTCCCAAAAAAGACAGTTGAAAAATGGAGCTCAGGGGCACTGCAATTCACAAACCTGCAGAGTTATAAATGATAACTCTCGTCCACAAATATATTGAGGGAAGGCAACGAAGAGGAATTGAAAGCAAGGCAGAATTGCAGGAAACAGATTTCAGGAGGTAGATACGAATCGCCTTTAAAGCACATGAAAAGCGGCAAAACGTCGACAATGATGCCCTTGGCCAAAAAGGGCGTATGCGTTTTTTCCTGAATATATTCAGGAAAAAACGCATACGCCCTTTTTGGCCAACCAAGCAACCTGGAAAGGCAAATCAGCGCTACAAAGAAGTCTCGCTTCCCATCGGTGAAAAGGGCCATGCTGCAAAAAGTGTCAAAACGAGAAATGCAGGACAGGCCATGGAGAAATGGCAGCCTTGCTACACTGATGGGCGGGATGTAAATTGCCAACAGCCACTCTGGAGAAGTGTACGTTGTGTCCTGAAACATCGAAAAAACACAGCTTAGGGAGCATAGGGCACGTCCACTCATGGGCATATAAATTGGAAAAACTAAAAATCAGCAAGACACAGGCACCCGAAAGTTTAGGGCTGCTCAGTTGACAAGAACCTCCACTTCATGACACCTTAAATATCCCAGGAAAGAGAAAAATGGATAAAGAAGTTGTGGTCCTTATGTACAATGGAATATCACTCAGACATGAAATCAATGTCATAAGGCTAGTAGAAGCAAGATGAGTGGAGTTAGGTACGACGATTCTAAGTGAAATAAGTCACACAGAAAAAGACACTTATCATAAGCTATCACTTATAGAGGGAATGTAAAAACCGCTACACTTGAACTGAATTACAAAACAGAACAGAGTCACACGTTTAGAAAACACACTATGGCTGCTTAACGGGAAAGGTGTGGTGGGGTGATGCATAAAACAAGGGTTTCAAATTCGCTCAGATACCGTTCCATACACCCAATATGTAATAGACAAGACCTACTCCTTGCTCAGTGAACTGGACTCAACACCCCCTATTCACCGCACAAGAATATATGTGACTAGTAAGAATCTTAAAACCTATATATTGATATCCCTCTGGAAGTGAGTCAAGGGGGTGTAAAGCCGCATAAACAGAGCCATGAAAAGCAGCTAAACCCCATTATAAAAATAAATTACTTTTAAAAACCCGTAAAACAAAGACAGTGAAAGAGAGAGACATTCTTAAAAAATTCGTTCAGAGGCTGTGATGCAACCTGGATTGACCATATCTAGACCCACAGCTGGATGAGACATAAGGGTGGACACTCTTGGGGCTGAGAGGTTGGGTGAGGTTGCGTGAGCAAACGCAGACCCTTTAAAGTAGTACTGCGTGGTACCCATCCCATGGGTCCCAAATCTCCAGGTTCAAGGGCATCTTCCTACATCGAAAACATGCATGAGAAACCCAGAAGATGGTACACCATGTGATTTTGAAAGATTTCTAAAACGCACCTCATTTCTCATCTCCTTGTGCTCGGGTTCGCCATTCCAGCTACTTTACTAGCAATCTCCCTACTTGGAGAATCAGCACCTTTAAGCTCCTGTTCCCTACAGGTTGCAATTTGTCCTGAGGATGAACGGGAAGAGGGGCAACCAATGAGAGACTAGATCTAGGTGTTGGGACAGGCACAGGTCACTCTATTTTCCCAACAGGAAGAAGAATTAACCACAGGCTCAGCCTGCCGCCCGGAACCAGAATAGGGCCTGAGGCAATCCCGTGCTTTTGCGGCCAGCTCCCAAAAAAGACAGTTGAAAAATGGAGCTCAGGGGCACTGCAATTCACAAACCTGCAGAGTTATAAATGATAACTCTCGTCCACAAATATATTGAGGGAAGGCAACGAAGAGGAATTGAAAGCAAGGCAGAATTGCAGGAAACAGATTTCAGGAGGTAGATACGAATCGCCTTTAAAGCACATGAAAAGCGGCAAAACGTGGACAATGATGCCCTTGGCCAAAAAGGGCGTATGCGTTTTTTCCTGAATATATTCAGGAAAAAACGCATACGCCCTTGTTGGCCAACCAAGCAACCTGGAAAGGCAAATCAGCGCTACAAAGAAGTCTCGCTTCCCATCGGTGAAAAGGGCCATGCTGCAAAAAGTGTCAAAACGAGAAATGCAGGACAGGCCATGGAGAAATGGCAGCCTTGCTACACTGATGGGCGGGATGTAAATTGCCAACAACCAATCTGGAGAAGTGTACGTTGTGTCCTGAAACATCGAAAAAACACAGCTTAGGGAGCATAGGGCACGTCCACTCATGGGCATATAAATTGGAAAAAATAAAAATCAGCAAGACACAGGCACCCGAAAGTTTAGGGCTGCTCTGTTGACAAGAACCTCCACTTCATGACACCTTAAATATCCCAGGAAAGAGAAAAATGGATAAAGAAGTTGTGGTCCTTATGTACAATGGAATATCACTCAGACATGAAATCAATGTTATAAGGCTAGTAGAAGCAAGATGAGAGGAGTTAGGTACGACGATTCTAAGTGAAATAAGTCACACAGAAAAAGACACTTATCATAAGCTATCACTTATAGAGGGAATGTAAAAACCGCTACACTTGAACTGAATTACAAAACAGAACAGAGTCACACGTTTAGACAACACACTATGGCTGCTTAACGGGAAAGGTGAGGTTGGGTGATGCATAAAACAAGGGTTTCAAATTCGCTCAGATACCGTTCCATCCACCCAATATGTAATAGAAAAGACCTACTCCTTGCTCAGTGAACTGGACTCAACACCCCCTATTCACCGCACAAGAATATATGTGACTAGTAAGAATCTTAAAACCTATATATTGATATCTCTCTGGAAGTGAGTCAAGGGGGTGTAAAGCCGCATAAACAGAGCCATGAAAAGCAGCTAAACCCCATTATAAAAATAAATTACTTTTAAAAACCCGTAAAACAAAGACAGTGAAAGAGAGAGACATTCTTACAAAATTCGTTCAGAGGCTGTGATGCAACCTGGATTGACCATATCTAGATCCACAGCTGGATGAGACATAAGGGTGGACACTCTTGGGGCTGAGAGGTTGGGTGAGGTTGCGTGAGCAAACGCAGACCCTTGAAAGTAGTACTGCGTGGTACCCATCCCATGGGTCCCAAATCTCCAGGTTCAAGGGCATCTTCCTACATCGAAAACATGCATGAGAAACCCAGAAGATGGTACACCATGTGATTTTGAAAGGTTTCTAAAACGCACCTCATTTCTCATCTCCTTGTGCTCGGGTTCGCCATTCCAGCTACTTTACTAGCAATCTCCCTCCTTGGAGAATCAGCACCTTTAAGCTCCTGTTCCCTACAGGATGCAATTTGTCCTGAGGATGAACCGGAAGAGGGGCAACCAATGAGAGACTAGATCTAGGTGTTGGGACAGGCACAGGTCACTCTATTTTCCCAACAGGAAGAAGAATTAACCACAGGCTCAGCCTGCTGCCCGGAACCAGAATAGGGCCAGAGGCAATCCCGTGCTTTTGCGGCCAGCTCCCAAAAAAGACAGTTGAAAAATGGAGCTCAGGGGCACTGCAATTCACAAACCTGCAGAGTTAGAAATGATAACTCTCGTCCACAAATATATTGAGGGAAGGCAACGAAGAGGAATTGAAAGCAAGGCAGAATTGCAGGAAACAGATTTCAGGAGGTAGATACGAATCGCCTTTAAAGCACATGAAAAGCGGCAAAACGTGGACAATGATGCCGTTGGCCAAAAAGGGCGTATGCGTTTTTTCCTGAATATATTCAGGAAAAAACGCATACGCCCTTTTTGGCCAACCAAGCAACCTGGAAAGGCAAATCAGCGCTACAAAGAAGTCTCGCTTCCCATCGGTGAAAAGGGCCATGCTGCAAAAAGTGTCAAAACGAGAAATGCAGGACAGGCCATGGAGAAATGGCAGCCTTGCTACACTGATGGGCGGGATGTAAATTGCCAACAACCACTCTGGAGAAGTGTACGTTGTGTCCTGAAACATCGAAAAAACACAGCTTAGGGAGCATAGGGCACGTCCACTCATGGGCATATAAATTGGAAAAACTAAAAATCAGCAAGACACAGGCACCCGAAAGTTTAGGGCTGCTCTGTTGACAAGAACCTCCACTTCATGACACCTTAAATATCCCAGGAAAGAGAAAAATGGATAAAGAAGTTGTGGTCCTTATGTACAATGGAATATCACTCAGACATGAAATCAATGTTATAAGGCTAGTAGAAGCAAGATGAGTGGAGTTAGGTACGACGATTCTAAGTGAAATAAGTCACACAGAAAAAGACACTTATCATAAGCTATCACTTAGAGAGGGAATGTAAAAACCGCTACAATTGAACTGAATTACAAAACAGAACAGAGTCACACGTTTAGAAAACACACTATGGCTGCTTAACGGGAAAGGTGAGGTGGGGTGATGCATAAAACAAAGGTTTCAAATTCGCTCAGATACCATTCCATACACCCAATATGTAATAGACAAGACCTACTCCTTGCTCAGTGAACTGGACTCAACACCCCCTATTCACCGCACAAGAATATATGTGACTAGTAAAAATCTTAAAACCTATATATTGATATCTCTCTGGAAGTGAGTCAAGGGGGTGTAAAGCCGCATAAACAGAGCCATGAAAAGCAGCTAAACCCCATTATAAAAATAAATTACTTTTAAAAACCCGTAAAACAAAGACAGTGAAAGAGAGAGACATTCTTACAAAATTCGTTCAGAGGTTGTGATGCAACCTGGATTGACCATATCTAGACCCACAGCTGGATGAGACATAAGGGTGGACACTCTTGGGGCTGAGAGGTTGGGTGAGGTTGCGTGAGCAAACGCAGACCCTTGAAAGTAATACTGCGTGGTACCCATCCCATGGGTCCCAAATCTCCAGGTTCAAGGGCATCTTCCTACATCGAAAACATGCATGAGAAACCCAGAAGATGGTACACCATGAGATTTTGAAAGGTTTCTAAAACGCACCTCATTTCTCATCTCCTTGTGCTCGGGTTCGCCATTCCAGCTACTTTACTAGAAATCTCCCTCCTTGGAGAATCAGCACCTTTAAGCTCCTGTTCCCTACAGGATGCAATTTGTCCTGAGGATGAACGGGAAGAGGGGCAACCAATGAGAGACTAGATCTAGGTGTTGGGACAGGCACAGTTCACTCTATTTTCCCAACAGGAAGAAGAATTAACCACAGGCTCAGCCTGCCGCCCGGAACCAGAATAGGGCCAGCGGCAATCCCGTGCTTTTGCGGCCAGCTCCCAAAAAAGACAGTTGAAAAATGGAGCTCAGGGGCACTGCAATTCACAAACCTGCAGAGTTATAAATGATAACTCTCGTCCACAAATATATTGAGGGAAGGCAACGAAGAGGAATTGAAAGCAAGGCAGAATTGCAGGAAACAGATTTCAGGAGGTAGATACGAATCGCCTTTAAAGCACATGAAAAGCGGCAAAACGTCGACAATGATGCCCTTGGCCAAAAAGGGCGTATGCGTTTTTTCCTGAATATATTCAGGAAAAAACGCATACGCCCTTTTTGGCCAACCAAGCAACCTGGAAAGGCAAATCAGCGCTACAAAGAAGTCTCGCATCCCATCGGTGAAAAGGGCCATGCTGCAAAAAGTGTCAAAACGAGAAATGCAGGACAGGCCATGGAGAAATGGCAGCCTTCCTACACTGATGGGCGGGATGTAAATTGCCAACAACCACTCTGGAGAAGTGTACGTTGTGTCCTGAAACATCGAAAAAACACAGCTTAGGGAGCATAGGGCACGTCCACTCATGGGCATATAAATTGGAAAAAATAAAAATCAGCAAGACACAGGCACCCGAAAGTTTAGGGCTGCTCTGTTGACAAGAACCTCCACTTCATGACACCTTAAATATCCCAGGAAAGAGAAAAATGGATAAAGAAGTTGTGGTCCTTATGTACAATGGAATATCACTCAGACATGAAATCAATGTTATAAGGCTAGTAGAAGCAAGATGAGAGGAGTTAGGTACGACGATTCTAAGTGAAATAAGTCACACAGAAAAAGACACTTATCATAAGCTATCACTTATAGAGGGAATGTAAAAACCGCTACACTTGAACTGAATTACAAAACAGAACAGAGTCACACGTTTAGAAAACACACTATGGCTGCTTAACGGGAAAGGTGAGGTTGGGTGATGCATAAAACAAGGGTTTCAAATTCGCTCAGATACCGTTCCATCCACCCAATATGTAATAGAAAAGACCTACTCCTTGCTCAGTGAACTGGACTCAACACCCCCTATTCACCGCACAAGAATATATGTGACTAGTAAGAATCTTAAAACCTATATATTGATATCTCTCTGGAAGTGAGTCAAGGGGGTGTAAAGCCGCATAAACAGAGCCATGAAAAGCAGCTAAACCCCATTATAAAAATAAATTACTTTTAAAAACCCGTAAAACAAAGACAGTGAAAGAGAGAGACATTCTTACATAATTCGTTCAGAGGCTGTGATGCAACCTGGATTGACCATATCTAGATCCACAGCTGGATGAGACATAAAGGTGGACACTCTTGGGGCTGAGAGGTTGGGTGAGGTTGCGTGAGCAAACGCAGACCCTTTAAAGTAGTACTGCGTGGTACCCATCCCATGGGTCCCAAATCTCCAGGTTCAAGGGCATCTTCCTACATCGAAAACATGCATGAGAAACCCAGAAGATGGTACACCATGTGATTTTGAAAGGTTTCTAAAACGCACCTCATTTCTCATCTCCTTGTGCTCGGGTTCGCCATTCCAGCTACTTTACTAGCAATCTCCCTCCTTGGAGAATCAGCACCTTTAAGCTCCTGTTCCCTACAGGTTGCAATTTGTCCTGAGGATGAACGGGAAGAGGGGCAACCAATGAGAGACTAGATCTAGGTGTTGGGACAGGCACAGGTCACTCTATTTTCCCAACAGGAAGAAGAATTAACCACAGGCTCAGCCTGCCGCCCGGAACCAGAATAGGGCCTGAGACAATCCCGTGCTTTTGCGGCCAGCTCCCAAAAAAGACAGTTGAAAAATGGAGCTCAGGGGTACTGCAATTCACAAACCTGCAGAGTTATAAATGATAACTCTCGTCCACAAATATATTGAGGGAAGGCAACGAAGAGGAATTGAAAGCAAGGCAGAATTGCAGGAAACAGATTTCAGGAGGTAGATACGAATCGCCTTTAAAGCACATGAAAAGCGGCAAAACGTGGACAATGATGCCCTTGGCCAAAAAGGGCGTATGCGTTTTTTCCTGAATATATACAGGAAAGAACGCATACACCCTTTTTGGCCAACCAAGCAACCTGGAAAGGCAAATCAGCGCTACAAAGAAGTCTCGCTTCCCATCGGTGAAAAGGGCCATGCTGCAAAAAGTGTCAAAACGAGAAATGCAGGACAGGCCATGGAGAAATGGCAGCCTTGCTACACTGATGGGCGGGATGTAAATTGCCAACAACCACTCTGGAGAAGTGTACGTTGTGTCCTGAAACATCGAAAAAACACAGCTTAGGGAGCATAGGGCACGTCCACTCATGGGCATATAAATTGGAAAAACTAAAAATCAGCAAGACACAGGCACCCGAAAGTTTAGGGCTGCTCTGTTGACAAGAACCTCCACTTCATGACACCTTAAATATCCCAGGAAAGAGAAAAATGGATAAAGAAGTTGTGGTCCTTATGTACAATGGAATATCACTCAGACATGAAATCAATGTTATAAGGCTAGTAGAAGCAAGATGAGTGGAGTTAGGTACGACGATTCTAAGTGAAATAAGTCACACAGAAAAAGACACTTATCATAAGCTATCACTTATAGAGGGAATGTAAAAACCGCTACACTTGAACTGAATTACAAAACAGAACAGAGTCACACGTTTAGAAAACACACTATGGCTGCTTAACGGGAAAGGTGAGGTGGGGTGATGCATAAAACAAGGGTTTCAAATTCGCTCAGATACCGTTCCATACACCCAATATGTAATAGACAAGACCTACTCCTTGCTCAGTGAACTGGACTCAACACCCCCTATTCACCGCACAAGAATATATGTGACTAGTAAGAATCTTAAAACCTATATATTGATATCTCTCTGGAAGTGAGTCAAGGGCGTGTAAAGCCGCATAAACAGAGCCATGAAAAGCAGCTAAACCCCATTATAAAAATAAATTACTTTTAAAAACCCGTAAAACAAAGACAGTGAAAGAGAGAGACATTCTTACAAAATTCGTTCAGAGGCTGTGATGCAACCTGGATTGACCATATCTAGACCCACAGCTGGATGAGACATAAGGGTGGACACTCTTGGGGCTGAGAGGTTGGGTGAGGTTGCGTGAGCAAACGCAGACCCTTTAAAGTAGTACTGCGTGGTACCCATCCCATGGGTCCCAAATCTCCAGGTTCAAGGGCATCTTCCTACATCGAAAACATGCATGAGAAACCCAGAAGATGGTACACCATGTGATTTTGAAAGGTTTCTAAAACGCACCTCATTTCTCATCTCCTTGTGCTCGGGTTCGCCATTCCAGCTACTTTACTAGCAATCTCCCTCCTTGGAGAATCAGCACCTTTAAGCTCCTGTTCCCTACAGGTTGCAATTTGTCCTGAGGATGAACGGGAAGAGGGGCAACCAATGAGAGACTAGATCTAGGTGTTGGGACAGGCACAGGTCACTCTATTTTCCCAACAGGAAGAAGAATTAACCACAGGCTCAGCCTGCCGCCCGGAACCAGAATAGGGCCTGAGGCAATCCCGTGCTTTTGCGGCCAGCTCCCAAAAAAGACAGTTGAAAAATGGAGCTCAGGGGTACTGCAATTCACAAACCTGCAGAGTTATAAATGATAACTCTCGTCCACAAATATATTGAGGGAAGGCAACGAAGAGGAATTGAAAGCAAGGCAGAATTGCAGGAAACAGATTTCAGGAGGTAGATACGAATCGCCTTTAAAGCACATGAAAAGCGGCAAAACGTGGACAATGATGCCCTTGGCCAAAAAGGGCGTATGCGTTTTTTCCTGAATATATACAGGAAAGAACGCATACACCCTTTTTGGCCAACCAAGCAACCTGGAAAGGCAAATCAGCGCTACAAAGAAGTCTCGCTTCCCATCGGTGAAAAGGGCCATGCTGCAAAAAGTGTCAAAACGAGAAATGCAGGACAGGCCATGGAGAAATGGCAGCCTTGCTACACTGATGGGCGGGATGTAAATTGCCAACAACCACTCTGGAGAAGTGTACGTTGTGTCCTGAAACATCGAAAAAACACAGCTTAGGGAGCATAGGGCACGTCCACTCATGGGCATATAAATTGGAAAAACTAAAAATCAGCAAGACACAGGCACCCGAAAGTTTAGGGCTGCTCTGTTGACAAGAACCTCCACTTCATGACACCTTAAATATCCCAGGAAAGAGAAAAATGGATAAAGAAGTTGTGGTCCTTATGTACAATGGAATATCACTCAGACATGAAATCAATGTTATAAGGCTAGTAGAAGCAAGATGAGTGGAGTTAGGTACGACGATTCTAAGTGAAATAAGTCACACAGAAAAAGACACTTATCATAAGCTATCACTTATAGAGGGAATGTAAAAACCGCTACACTTGAACTGAATTACAAAACAGAACAGAGTCACACGTTTAGAAAACACACTATGGCTGCTTAACGGGAAAGGTGAGGTGGGGTGATGCATAAAACAAGGGTTTCAAATTCGCTCAGATACCGTTCCATACACCCAATATGTAATAGACAAGACCTACTCCTTGCTCAGTGAACTGGACTCAACACCCCCTATTCACCGCACAAGAATATATGTGACTAGTAAGAATCTTAAAACCTATATATTGATATCTCTCTGGAAGTGAGTCAAGGGCGTGTAAAGCCGCATAAACAGAGCCATGAAAAGCAGCTAAACCCCATTATAAAAATAAATTACTTTTAAAAACCCGTAAAACAAAGACAGTGAAAGAGAGAGACATTCTTACAAAATTCGTTCAGAGGCTGTGATGCAACCTGGATTGACCATATCTAGACCCACAGCTGGATGAGACATAAGGGTGGACACTCTTGGGGCTGAGAGGTTGGGTGAGGTTGCGTGAGCAAACGCAGACCCTTTAAAGTAGTACTGCGTGGTACCCATCCCATGGGTCCCAAATCTCCAGGTTCAAGGGCATCTTCCTACATCGAAAACATGCATGAGAAACCCAGAAGATGGTACACCATGTGATTTTGAAAGGTTTCTAAAACGCACCTCATTTCTCATCTCCTTGTGCTCGGGTTCGCCATTCCAGCTACTTTACTAGCAATCTCCCTACTTGGAGAATCAGCACCTTTAAGCTCCTGTTCCCTACAGGTTGCAATTTGTCCTGAGGATGAACGGGAAGAGGGGCAACCAATGAGAGACTAGATCTAGGTGTTGGGACAGGCACAGGTCACTCTATTTTCCCAACAGGAAGAAGAATTAACCACAGGCTCAGCCTGCCGCCCGGAACCAGAATAGGGCCTGAGGCAATCCCGTGCTTTTGCGGCCAGCTCCCAAAAAAGACAGTTGAAAAATGGAGCTCAGGGGCACTGCAATTCACAAACCTGCAGAGTTATAAATGATAACTCTCGTCCACAAATATATTGAGGGAAGGCAACGAAGAGGAATTGAAAGCAAGGCAGAATTGCAGGAAACAGATTTCAGGAGGTAGATACGAATCGCCTTTAAAGCACATGAAAAGCGGCAAAACGTCGACAATGATGCCCTTGGCCAAAAAGGGCGTATGCGTTTTTTCCTGAATATATTCAGGAAAAAACGCATACGCCCTTTTTGGCCAACCAAGCAACCTGGAAAGGCAAATCAGCGCTACAAAGAAGTCTCGCTTCCCATCGGTGAAAAGGGCCATGCTGCAAAAAGTGTCAAAACGAGAAATGCAGGACAGGCCATGGAGAAATGGCAGCCTTGCTACACTGATGGGCGGGATGTAAATTGCCAACAGCCACTCTGGAGAAGTGTACGTTGTGTCCTGAAACATCGGAAAAACACAGCTTAGGGAGCATAGGGCACGTCCACTCATGGGCATATAAATTGGAAAAACTAAAAATCAGCAAGACACAGGCACCCGAAAGTTTAGGGCTGCTCAGTTGACAAGAACCTCCACTTCATGACACCTTAAATATCCCAGGAAAGAGAAAAATGGATAAAGAAGTTGTGGTCCTTATGTACAATGGAATATCACTCAGACATGAAATCAATGTTATAAGGCTAGTAGAAGCAAGATGAGTGGAGTTAGGTACGACGATTCTAAGTGAAATAAGTCACACAGAAAAAGACACTTATCATAAGCTATCACTTATAGAATGAATGTAAAAACCGCTACACTTGAACTGAATTACAAAACAGAACAGAGTCACACGTTTAGAAAACACACTATGGCTGCTTAACGGGAAAGGTGTGGTGGGGTGATGCATAAAACAAGGGTTTCAAATTCGCTCAGATACCGTTCCATACACCCAATATGTAATAACAAGACCTACTCCTTGCTCAGTGAACTGGACTCAACACCCCCTATTCACCGCACAAGAATATATGTGACTAGTAAGAATCTTAAAACCTATATATTGATATCCCTCTGGAAGTGAGTCAAGGGGGTGTAAAGCCGCATAAACAGAGCCATGAAAAGCAGCTAAACCCCATTATAAAAATAAATTACTTTTAAAAACCCGTAAAACAAAGACAGTGAAAGAGAGAGACATTCTTACAAAATTCGTTCAGAGGCTGTGATGCAACCTGGATTGACCATATCTAGACCCACAGCTGGATGAGACATAAGGGTGGACACTCTTGGGGCTGAGAGGTTGGGTGAGGTTGCGTGAGCAAACGCAGACCCTTTAAAGTAGTACTGCGTGGTACCCATCCCATGGGTCCCAAATCTCCAGGTTCAAGGGCATCTTCCTACATCGAAAACATGCATGAGAAACCCAGAAGATGGTACACCATGTGATTTTGAAAGATTTCTAAAACGCACCTCATTTCTCATCTCCTTGTGCTCGGGTTCGCCATTCCAGCTACTTTACTAGCAATCTCCCTACTTGGAGAATCAGCACCTTTAAGCTCCTGTTCCCTACAGGTTGAAATTTGTCCTGAGGATGAACGGGAAGAGGGGCAACCAATGAGAGACTAGATCTAGGTGTTGGGACAGGCACAGGTCACTCTATTTTCCCAACAGGAAGAAGAATTAACCACAGGCTCAGCCTGCCGCCCGGAACCAGAATAGGGCCTGAGGCAATCCCGTGCTTTTGCGGCCAGCTCCCAAAAAAGACAGTTGAAAAATGGAGCTCAGGGGCACTGCAATTCACAAACCTGCAGAGTTATAAATGATAACTCTCGTCCACAAATATATTGGGGGAAGGCAACGAAGAGGAATTCAAAGCAAGGCAGAATTGCAGGAAACAGATTTCAGGAGGTAGATACGAATCGCCTTTAAAGCACATGAAAAGCGGCAAAACGTCGACAATGATGCCCTTGGCCAAAAAGGGCGTATGCGTTTTTTCCTGAATATATTCAGGAAAAAACGCATACGCCCTTGTTGGCCAACCAAGCAACCTGGAAAGGCAAATCAGCGCTACAAAGAAGTCTCGCTTCCCATCGTTGAAAAGGGCCATGCTGCAAAAAGTGTCAAAACGAGAAATGCAGGACAGGCCATGGAGAAATGGCAGCCTTGCTACACTGATGGGCGGGATGTAAATTGCCAACAGCCACTCTGGAGAAGTGTACGTTGTGTCCTGAAACATCGAAAAAACACAGCTTAGGGAGCATAGGGCACGTCCACTCATGGGCATATAAATTGGAAAAACTAAAAATCAGCAAGACACAGGCACCCGAAAGTTTAGGGCTGCTCTGTTGACAAGAACCTCCACTTCATGACACCTTAAATATCCCAGGAAAGAGAAAAATGGATAAAGAAGTTGTGGTCCTTATGTACAATGGAATATCACTCAGACATGAAATCAATGTTATAAGGCTAGTAGAAGCAAGATGAGTGGAGTTAGGTACGACGATTCTAAGTGAAATAAGTCACACAGAAAAAGACACTTATCATAAGCTATCACTTATAGAGGGAATGTAAAAACCGCTACACTTGAACTGAATTACAAAACAGAACAGAGTCACACGTTTAGAAAACACACTATGGCTGCTTAACGGGAAAGGTGAGGTGGGGTGATGCATAAAACAAGGGTTTCAAATTCGCTCAGATACCGTTCCATACACCCAATATGTAATAGACAAGACCTACTCCTTGCTCAGTGAACTGGACTCAACACCCCCTATTCACCGCACAAGAATATATGTGACTAGTAAGAATCTTAAAACCTATATATTGATATCTCTCTGGAAGTGAGTCAAGGGGGTGTAAAGCCGCATAAACAGAGCCATGAAAAGCAGCTAAACCCCATTATAAAAATAAATTACTTTTAAAAACCCGTAAAACAAAGACAGTGAAAGAGAGAGACATTCTTACAAAATTCGTTCAGAGGCTGTGATGCAACCTGGATTGACCATATCTAGACCCACAGCTGGATGAGACATAAGGGTGGACACTCTTGGGGCTGAGAGGTTGGGTGAGGTTGCGTGAGCAAACGCAGACCCTTTAAAGTAGTACTGCGTGGTACCCATCCCATGGGTCCCAAATCTCCAGGTTCAAGGGCATCTTCCTACATCGAAAACATGCATGAGAAACCCAGAAGATGGTACACCATGTGATTTTGAAAGGTTTCTAAAACGCACCTCATTTCTCATCTCCTTGTGCTCGGGTTCGCCATTCCAGCTACTTTACTAGCAATCTCCCTCCTTGGAGAATCAGCACCTTTAAGCTCCTGTTCCCTACAGGTTGCAATTTGTCCTGAGGATGAACGGGAAGAGGGGCAACCAATGAGAGACTAGATCTAGGTGTTGGGACAGGCACAGGTCACTCTATTTTCCCAACAGGAAGAAGAATTAACCACAGGCTCAGCCTGCCGCCCGGAACCAGAATAGGGCCTGAGACAATCCCGTGCTTTTGCGGCCAGCTCCCAAAAAAGACAGTTGAAAAATGGAGCTCAGGGGTACTGCAATTCACAAACCTGCAGAGTTATAAATGATAACTCTCGTCCACAAATATATTGAGGGAAGGCAACGAAGAGGAATTGAAAGCAAGGCAGAATTGCAGGAAACAGATTTCAGGAGGTAGATACGAATCGCCTTTAAAGCACATGAAAAGCGGCAAAACGTGGACAATGATGCCCTTGGCCAAAAAGGGCGTATGCGTTTTTTCCTGAATATATACAGGAAAGAACGCATACACCCTTTTTGGCCAACCAAGCAACCTGGAAAGGCAAATCAGCGCTACAAAGAAGTCTCGCTTCCCATCGGTGAAAAGGGCCATGCTGCAAAAAGTGTCAAAACGAGAAATGCAGGACAGGCCATGGAGAAATGGCAGCCTTGCTACACTGATGGGCGGGATGTAAATTGCCAACAACCACTCTGGAGAAGTGTACGTTGTGTCCTGAAACATCGAAAAAACACAGCTTAGGGAGCATAGGGCACGTCCACTCATGGGCATATAAATTGGAAAAACTAAAAATCAGCAAGACACAGGCACCCGAAAGTTTAGGGCTGCTCTGTTGACAAGAACCTCCACTTCATGACACCTTAAATATCCCAGGAAAGAGAAAAATGGATAAAGAAGTTGTGGTCCTTATGTACAATGGAATATCACTCAGACATGAAATCAATGTTATAAGGCTAGTAGAAGCAAGATGAGTGGAGTTAGGTACGACGATTCTAAGTGAAATAAGTCACACAGAAAAAGACACTTATCATAAGCTATCACTTATAGAGGGAATGTAAAAACCGCTACACTTGAACTGAATTACAAAACAGAACAGAGTCACACGTTTAGAAAACACACTATGGCTGCTTAACGGGAAAGGTGAGGTGGGGTGATGCATAAAACAAGGGTTTCAAATTCGCTCAGATACCGTTCCATACACCCAATATGTAATAGACAAGACCTACTCCTTGCTCAGTGAACTGGACTCAACACCCCCTATTCACCGCACAAGAATATATGTGACTAGTAAGAATCTTAAAACCTATATATTGATATCTCTCTGGAAGTGAGTCAAGGGCGTGTAAAGCCGCATAAACAGAGCCATGAAAAGCAGCTAAACCCCATTATAAAAATAAATTACTTTTAAAAACCCGTAAAACAAAGACAGTGAAAGAGAGAGACATTCTTACAAAATTCGTTCAGAGGCTGTGATGCAACCTGGATTGACCATATCTAGACCCACAGCTGGATGAGACATAAGGGTGGACACTCTTGGGGCTGAGAGGTTGGGTGAGGTTGCGTGAGCAAACGCAGACCCTTTAAAGTAGTACTGCGTGGTACCCATCCCATGGGTCCCAAATCTCCAGGTTCAAGGGCATCTTCCTACATCGAAAACATGCATGAGAAACCCAGAAGATGGTACACCATGTGATTTTGAAAGGTTTCTAAAACGCACCTCATTTCTCATCTCCTTGTGCTCGGGTTCGCCATTCCAGCTACTTTACTAGCAATCTCCCTCCTTGGAGAATCAGCACCTTTAAGCTCCTGTTCCCTACAGGTTGCAATTTGTCCTGAGGATGAACGGGAAGAGGGGCAACCAATGAGAGACTAGATCTAGGTGTTGGGACAGGCACAGGTCACTCTATTTTCCCAACAGGAAGAAGAATTAACCACAGGCTCAGCCTGCCGCCCGGAACCAGAATAGGGCCTGAGGCAATCCCGTGCTTTTGCGGCCAGCTCCCAAAAAAGACAGTTGAAAAATGGAGCTCAGGGGCACTGCAATTCACAAACCTGCAGAGTTATAAATGATAACTCTCGTCCACAAATATATTGAGGGAAGGCAACGAAGAGGAATTGAAAGCAAGGCAGAATTGCAGGAAACAGATTTCAGGAGGTAGATACGAATCGCCTTTAAAGCACATGAAAAGCGGCAAAACGTCGACAATGATGCCCTTGGCCAAAAAGGGCGTATGCGTTTTTTCCTGAATATATTCAGCAAAAAACGCATACGCCCTTGTTGGCCAACCAAGCAACCTGGAAAGGCAAATCAGCGCTACAAAGAAGTCTCGCTTCCCATCGGTGAAAAGGGCCATGCTGCAAAAAGTGTCAAAACGAGAAATGCAGGACAGGCCATGGAGAAATGGCAGCCTTGCTACACTGATGGGCGGGATGTAAATTGCCAACAACCAATCTGGAGAAGTGTACGTTGTGTCCTGAAACATCGAAAAAACACAGCTTAGGGAGCATAGGGCACGTCCACTCATGGGCATATAAATTGGAAAAACTAAAAATCAGCAAGACACAGGCACCCGAAAGTTTAGGGCTGCTCTGTTGACAAGAACCTCCACTTCATGACACCTTAAATATCCCAGGAAAGAGAAAAATGGATAAAGAAGTTGTGGTCCTTATGTACAATGGAATATCACTCAGACATGAAATCAATGTTATAAGGCTAGTAGAAGCAAGATGAGAGGAGTTAGGTACGACGATTCTAAGTGAAATAAGTCACACAGAAAAAGACACTTATCATAAGCTATCACTTATAGAGGGAATGTAAAAACCGCTACACTTGAACTGAATTACAAAACAGAACAGAGTCACACGTTTAGACAACACACTATGGCTGCTTAACGGGAAAGGTGAGGTTGGGTGATGCATAAAACAAGGGTTTCAAATTCGCTCAGATACCGTTCCATCCACCCAATATGTAATAGAAAAGACCTACTCCTTGCTCAGTGAACTGGACTCAACACCCCCTATTCACCGCACAAGAATATATGTGACTAGTAAGAATCTTAAAACCTATATATTGATATCTCTCTGGAAGTGAGTCAAGGGGGTGTAAAGCCGCATAAACAGAGCCATGAAAAGCAGCTAAACCCCATTATAAAAATAAATTACTTTTAAAAACCCGTAAAACAAAGACAGTGAAAGAGAGAGACATTCTTACAAAATTCGTTCAGAGGCTGTGATGCAACCTGGATTGACCATATCCAGATCCACAGCTGGATGAGACATAAGGGTGGACACTCTTGGGGCTGAGAGGTTGGGTGAGGTTGCGTGAGCAAACGCAGACCCTTTAAAGTAGTACTGCGTGGTACCCATCCCATGGGTCCCAAATCTCCAGGTTCAAGGGCATCTTCCTACATCGAAAACATGCATGAGAAACCCAGAAGATGGTACACCATGTGATTTTGAAAGGTTTCTAAAACGCACCTCATTTCTCATCTCCTTGTGCTCGGGTTCGCCATTCCAGCTACTTTACTAGCAATCTCCCTCCTTGGAGAATCAGCACCTTTAAGCTCCTGTTCCCTACAGGTTGCAATTTGTCCTGAGGATGAACGGGAAGAGGGGCAACCAATGAGAGACTAGATCTAGGTGTTGGGACAGGCACAGGTCACTCTATTTTCCCAACAGGAAGAAGAATTAACCACAGGCTCAGCCTGCCGCCCGGAACCAGAATAGGGCCTGAGGCAATCCCGTGCTTTTGCGGCCAGCTCCCAAAAAAGACAGTTGAAAAATGGAGCTCAGGGGCACTGCAATTCACAAACCTGCAGAGTTATAAATGATAACTCTCGTCCACAAATATATTGAGGGAAGGCAACGAAGAGGAATTGAAAGCAAGGCAGAATTGCAGGAAACAGATTTCAGGAGGTAGATACGAATCGCCTTTAAAGCACATGAAAAGCGGCAAAACGTCGACAATGATGCCCTTGGCCAAAAAGGGCGTATGCGTTTTTTCCTGAATATATTCAGGAAAAAACGCATACGCCCTTGTTGGCCAACCAAGCAACCTGGAAAGGCAAATCAGCGCTACAAAGAAGTCTCGCTTCCCATCGGTGAAAAGGGCCATGCTGCAAAAAGTGTCAAAACGAGAAATGCAGGACAGGCCATGGAGAAATGGCAGCCTTGCTACACTGATGGGCGGGATGTAAATTGCCAACAACCAATCTGGAGAAGTGTACGTTGTGTCCTGAAACATCGAAAAAACACAGCTTAGGGAGCATAGGGCACGTCCACTCATGGGCATATAAATTGGAAAAACTAAAAATCAGCAAGACACAGGCACCCGAAAGTTTAGGGCTGCTCTGTTGACAAGAACCTCCACTTCATGACACCTTAAATATCCCAGGAAAGAGAAAAATGGATAAAGAAGTTGTGGTCCTTATGTACAATGGAATATCACTCAGACATGAAATCAATGTTATAAGGCTAGTAGAAGCAAGATGAGAGGAGTTAGGTACGACGATTCTAAGTGAAATAAGTCACACAGAAAAAGACACTTATCATAAGCTATCACTTATAGAGGGAATGTAAAAACCGCTACACTTGAACTGAATTACAAAACAGAACAGAGTCACACGTTTAGACAACACACTATGGCTGCTTAACGGGAAAGGTGAGGTTGGGTGATGCATAAAACAAGGGTTTCAAATTCGCTCAGATACCGTTCCATCCACCCAATATGTAATAGAAAAGACCTACTCCTTGCTCAGTGAACTGGACTCAACACCCCCTATTCACCGCACAAGAATATATGTGACTAGTAAGAATCTTAAAACCTATATATTGATATCTCTCTGGAAGTGAGTCAAGGGGGTGTAAAGCCGCATAAACAGAGCCATGAAAAGCAGCTAAACCCCATTATAAAAATAAATTACTTTTAAAAACCCGTAAAACAAAGACAGTGAAAGAGAGAGACATTCTTACAAAATTCGTTCAGAGGCTGTGATGCAACCTGGATTGACCATATCTAGATCCACAGCTGGATGAGACATAAGGGTGGACACTCTTGGGGCTGAGAGGTTGGGTGAGGTTGCGTGAGCAAACGCAGACCCTTTAAAGTAGTACTGCGTGGTACCCATCCCATGGGTCCCAAATCTCCAGGTTCAAGGGCATCTTCCTACATCGAAAACATGCATGAGAAACCCAGAAGATGGTACACCATGTGATTTTGAAAGGTTTCTAAAACGCACCTCATTTCTCATCTCCTTGTGCTCGGGTTCGCCATTCCAGCTACTTTACTAGCAATCTCCCTACTTGGAGAATCAGCACCTTTAAGCTCCTGTTCCCTACAGGTTGCAATTTGTCCTGAGGATGAACGGGAAGAGGGGCAACCAATGAGAGACTAGATCTAGGTGTTGGGACAGGCACAGGTCACTCTATTTTCCCAACAGGAAGAAGAATTAACCACAGGCTCAGCCTGCCGCCCGGAACCAGAATAGGGCCTGAGGCAATCCCGTGCTTTTGCGGCCAGCTCCCAAAAAAGACAGTTGAAAAATGGAGCTCAGGGGCACTGCAATTCACAAACCTGCAGAGTTATAAATGATAACTCTCGTCCACAAATATATTGAGGGAAGGCAACGAAGAGGAATTGAAAGCAAGGCAGAATTGCAGGAAACAGATTTCAGGAGGTAGATACGAATCGCCTTTAAAGCACATGAAAAGCGGCAAAACGTCGACAATGATGCCCTTGGCCAAAAAGGGCGTATGCGTTTTTTCCTGAATATATTCAGGAAAAAACGCATACGCCCTTGTTGGCCAACCAAGCACCCTGGAAAGGCAAATCAGCGCTACAAAGAAGTCTCGCTTCCCATCGGTGAAAAGGGCCATGCTGCAAAAAGTGTCAAAACGAGAAATGCAGGACAGGCCATGGAGAAATGGCAGCCTTGCTACACTGATGGGCGGGATGTAAATTGCCAACAGCCACTCTGGAGAAGTGTACGTTGTGTCCTGAAACATCGAAAAAACACAGCTTAGGGAGCATAGGGCACGTCCACTCATGGGCATATAAATTGGAAAAACTAAAAATCAGCAAGACACAGGCACCCGAAAGTTTAGGGCTGCTCAGTTGACAAGAACCTCCACTTCATGACACCTTAAATATCCCAGGAAAGAGAAAAATGGATAAAGAAGTTGTGGTCCTTATGTACAATGGAATATCACTCAGACATGAAATCAATGTTATAAGGCTAGTAGAAGCAAGATGAGTGGAGTTAGGTACGACGATTCTAAGTGAAATAAGTCACACAGAAAAAGACACTTATCATAAGCTATCACTTATAGAGGGAATGTAAAAACCGCTACACTTGAACTGAATTACAAAACAGAACAGAGTCACACGTTTAGAAAACACACTATGGCTGCTTAACGGGAAAGGTGTGGTGGGGTGATGCATAAAACAAGGGTTTCAAATTCGCTCAGATACCGTTCCATACACCCAATATGTAATAGACAAGACCTACTCCTTGCTCAGTGAACTGGACTCAACACCCCCTATTCACCGCACAAGAATATATGTGACTAGTAAGAATCTTAAAACCTATATATTGATATCCCTCTGGAAGTGAGTCAAGGGGGTGTAAAGCCGCATAAACAGAGCCATGAAAAGCAGCTAAACCCCATTATAAAAATAAATTACTTTTAAAAACCCGTAAAACAAAGACAGTGAAAGAGAGAGACATTCTTAAAAAATTCGTTCAGAGGCTGTGATGCAACCTGGATTGACCATATCTAGACCCACAGCTGGATGAGACATAAGGGTGGACACTCTTGGGGCTGAGAGGTTGGGTGAGGTTGCGTGAGCAAACGCAGACCCTTTAAAGTAGTACTGCGTGGTACCCATCCCATGGGTCCCAAATCTCCAGGTTCAAGGGCATCTTCCTACATCGAAAACATGCATGAGAAACCCAGAAGATGGTACACCATGTGATTTTGAAAGATTTCTAAAACGCACCTCATTTCTCATCTCCTTGTGCTCGGGTTCGCCATTCCAGCTACTTTACTAGCAATCTCCCTACTTGGAGAATCAGCACCTTTAAGCTCCTGTTCCCTACAGGTTGCAATTTGTCCTGAGGATGAACGGGAAGAGGGGCAACCAATGAGAGACTAGATCTAGGTGTTGGGACAGGCACAGGTCACTCTATTTTCCCAACAGGAAGAAGAATTAACCACAGGCTCAACCTGCCGCCCGGAACCAGAATAGGGCCTGAGGCAATCCCGTGCTTTTGTGGCCAGCTCCCAAAAAAGACAGTTGAAAAATGGAGCTCAGGGGCACTGCAATTCACAAACCTGCAGAGTTATAAATGATAACTCTCGTCCACAAATATATTGAGGGAAGGCAACGAAGAGGAATTGAAAGCAAGGCAGAATTGCAGGAAACAGATTTCAGGAGGTAGATACGAATCGCCTTTAAAGCACATGAAAAGCGGCAAAACGTCGACAATGATGCCCTTGGCCAAAAAGGGCGTATGCGTTTTTTCCTGAATATATTCAGGAAAAAACGCATACGCCCTTGTTGGCCAACCAAGCAACCTGGAAAGGCAAATCAGCGCTACAAAGAAGTCTCGCTTCCCATCGGTGAAAAGGGCCATGCTGCAAAAAGTGTCAAAACGAGAAATGCAGGACAGGCCATGGAGAAATGGCAGCCTTGCTACACTGATGGGCGGGATGTAAATTGCCAACAACCAATCTGGAGAAGTGTACGTTGTGTCCTGAAACATCGAAAAAACACAGCTTAGGGAGCATAGGGCACGTCCACTCATGGGCATATAAATTGGAAAAACTAAAAATCAGCAAGACACAGGCACCCGAAAGTTTAGGGCTGCTCTGTTGACAAGAACCTCCACTTCATGACACCTTAAATATCCCAGGAAAGAGAAAAATGGATAAAGAAGTTGTGGTCCTTATGTACAATGGAATATCACTCAGACATGAAATCAATGTTATAAGGCTAGTAGAAGCAAGATGAGAGGAGTTAGGTACGACGATTCTAAGTGAAATAAGTCACACAGAAAAAGACACTTATCATAAGCTATCACTTATAGAGGGAATGTAAAAACCGCTACACTTGAACTGAATTACAAAACAGAACAGAGTCACACGTTTAGACAACACACTATGGCTGCTTAACGGGAAAGGTGAGGTTGGGTGATGCATAAAACAAGGGTTTCAAATTCGCTCAGATACCGTTCCATCCACCCAATATGTAATAGAAAAGACCTACTCCTTGCTCAGTGAACTGGACTCAACACCCCCTATTCACCGCACAAGAATATATGTGACTAGTAAGAATCTTAAAACCTATATATTGATATCTCTCTGGAAGTGAGTCAAGGGGGTGTAAAGCCGCATAAACAGAGCCATGAAAAGCAGCTAAACCCCATTATAAAAATAAATTACTTTTAAAAACCCGTAAAACAAAGACAGTGAAAGAGAGAGACATTCTTACAAAATTCGTTCAGAGGCTGTGATGCAACCTGGATTGACCATATCTAGATCCACAGCTGGATGAGACATAAGGGTGGACACTCTTGGGGCTGAGAGGTTGGGTGAGGTTGCGTGAGCAAACGCAGACCCTTGAAAGTAGTACTGCGTGGTACCCATCCCATGGGTCCCAAATCTCCAGGTTCAAGGGCATCTTCCTACATCGAAAACATGCATGAGAAACCCAGAAGATGGTACACCATGTGATTTTGAAAGGTTTCTAAAACGCACCTCATTTCTCATCTCCTTGTGCTCGGGTTCGCCATTCCAGCTACTTTACTAGCAATCTCCCTACTTGGAGAATCAGCACCTTTAAGCTCCTGTTCCCTACAGGTTGCAATTTGTCCTGAGGATGAACGGGAAGAGGGGCAACCAATGAGAGACTAGATCTAGGTGTTGGGACAGGCACAGGTCACTCTATTTTCCCAACAGGAAGAAGAATTAACCACAGGCTCAGCCTGCCGCCCGGAACCAGAATAGGGCCTGAGGCAATCCCGTGCTTTTGCGGCCAGCTCCCAAAAAAGACAGTTGAAAAATGGAGCTCAGGGGCACTGCAATTCACAAACCTGCAGAGTTATAAATGATAACTCTCGTCCACAAATATATTGAGGGAAGGCAACGAAGAGGAATTGAAAGCAAGGCAGAATTGCAGGAAACAGATTTCAGGAGGTAGATACGAATCGCCTTTAAAGCACATGAAAAGCGGCAAAACGTCGACAATGATGCCCTTGGCCAAAAAGGGCGTATGCGTTTTTTCCTGAATATATTCAGGAAAAAACGCATACGCCCTTGTTGGCCAACCAAGCAACCTGGAAAGGCAAATCAGCGCTACAAAGAAGTCTCGCTTCCCATCGGTGAAAAGGGCCATGCTGCAAAAAGTGTCAAAACGAGAAATGCAGGACAGGCCATGGAGAAATGGCAGCCTTGCTACACTGATGGGCGGGATGTAAATTGCCAACAGCCACTCTGGAGAAGTGTACGTTGTGTCCTGAAACATCGAAAAAACACAGCTTAGGGAGCATAGGGCACGTCCACTCATGGGCATATAAATTGGAAAAACTAAAAATCAGCAAGACACAGGCACCCGAAAGTTTAGGGCTGCTCAGTTGACAAGAACCTCCACTTCATGACACCTTAAATATCCCAGGAAAGAGAAAAATGGATAAAGAAGTTGTGGTCCTTATGTACAATGGAATATCACTCAGACATGAAATCAATGTTATAAGGCTAGTAGAAGCAAGATGAGTGGAGTTAGGTACGACGATTCTAAGTGAAATAAGTCACACAGAAAAAGACACTTATCATAAGCTATCACTTATAGAGGGAATGTAAAAACCGCTACACTTGAACTGAATTACAAAACAGAACAGAGTCACACGTTTAGAAAACACACTATGGCTGCTTAACGGGAAAGGTGTGGTGGGGTGATGCATAAAACAAGGGTTTCAAATTCGCTCAGATACCGTTCCATACACCCAATATGTAATAGACAAGACCTACTCCTTGCTCAGTGAACTGGACTCAACACCCCCTATTCACCGCACAAGAATATATGTGACTAGTAAGAATCTTAAAACCTATATATTGATATCCCTCTGGAAGTGAGTCAAGGGGGTGTAAAGCCGCATAAACAGAGCCATGAAAAGCAGCTAAACCCCATTATAAAAATAAATTACTTTTAAAAACCCGTAAAACAAAGACAGTGAAAGAGAGAGACATTCTTAAAAAATTCGTTCAGAGGCTGTGATGCAACCTGGATTGACCATATCTAGACCCACAGCTGGATGAGACATAAGGGTGGACACTCTTGGGGCTGAGAGGTTGGGTGAGGTTGCGTGAGCAAACGCAGACCCTTGAAAGTAGTACTGCGTGGTACCCATCCCATGGGTCCCAAATCTCCAGGTTCAAGGGCATCTTCCTACATCGAAAACATGCATGAGAAACCCAGAAGATGGTACACCATGTGATTTTGAAAGGTTTCTAAAACGCACCTCATTTCTCATCTCCTTGTGCTCGGGTTCGCCATTCCAGCTACTTTACTAGCAATCTCCCTACTTGGAGAATCAGCACCTTTAAGCTCCTGTTCCCTACAGGTTGCAATTTGTCCTGAGGATGAACGGGAAGAGGGGCAACCAATGAGAGACTAGATCTAGGTGTTGGGACAGGCACAGGTCACTCTATTTTCCCAACAGGAAGAAGAATTAACCACAGGCTCAGCCTGCCGCCCGGAACCAGAATAGGGCCTGAGACAATCCCGTGCTTTTGCGGCCAGCTCCCAAAAAAGACAGTTGAAAAATGGAGCTCAGGGGTACTGCAATTCACAAACCTGCAGAGTTATAAATGATAACTCTCGTCCACAAATATATTGAGGGAAGGCAACGAAGAGGAATTGAAAGCAAGGCAGAATTGCAGGAAACAGATTTCAGGAGGTAGATACGAATCGCCTTTAAAGCACATGAAAAGCGGCAAAACGTGGACAATGATGCCCTTGGCCAAAAAGGGCGTATGCGTTTTTTCCTGAATATATACAGGAAAGAACGCATACGCCCTTTTTGGCCAACCAAGCAACCTGGAAAGGCAAATCAGCGCTACAAAGAAGTCTCGCTTCCCATCGGTGAAAAGGGCCATGCTGCAAAAAGTATCAAAACGAGAAATGCAGGACAGGCCATGGAGAAATGGCAGCCTTGCTACACTGATGGGCGGGATGTAAATTGCCAACAACCACTCTGGAGAAGTGTACGTTGTGTCCTGAAACATCGAAAAAACACAGCTTAGGGAGCATAGGGCACGTCCACTCATGGGCATATAAATTGGAAAAACTAAAAATCAGCAAGACACAGGCACCCGAAAGTTTAGGGCTGCTCTGTTGACAAGAATCTCCACTTCATGACACCTTAAATATCCCAGGAAAGAGAAAAATGGATAAAGAAGTTGTGGTCCTTATGTACAATGGAATATCACTCAGACATGAAATCAATGTTATAAGGCTAGTAGAAGCAAGATGAGTGGAGTTAGGTACGACGATTCTAAGTGAAATAAGTCACACAGAAAAAGACACTTATCATAAGCTATCACTTATAGACGGAATGTAAAAACCGCTACACTTGAACTGAATTACAAAACAGAACAGAGTCACACGTTTAGAAAACACACTATGGCTGCTTAACGGGAAAGGTGAGGTGGGGTGATGCATAAAACAAGGGTTTCAAATTCGCTCAGATACCGTTCCATACACCCAATATGTAATAGACAAGACCTACTCCTTGCTCAGTGAACTGGACTCAACACCCCCTATTCACCGCACAAGAATATATGTGACTAGTAAGAATCTTAAAACCTATATATTGATATCTCTCTGGAAGTGAGTCAAGGGGGTGTAAAGCCGCATAAACAGAGCCATGAAAAGCAGCTAAACCCCATTATAAAAATAAATTACTTTTAAAAACCCGTAAAACAAAGACAGTGAAAGAGAGAGACATTCTTACAAAATTCGTTCAGAGGCTGTGATGCAACCTGGATTGACCATATCTAGACCCACAGCTGGATGAGACATAAGGGTGGACACTCTTGGGGCTGAGAGGTTGGGTGAGGTTGCGTGAGCAAACACAGACCCTTGAAAGTAGTACTGCGTGGTACCCATCCCATGGGTCCCAAATCTCCAGGTTCAAGGGCATCTTCCTACATCGAAAACATGCATGAGAAACCCAGAAGATGGTACACCATGTGATTTTGAAAGGTTTCTAAAACGCACCTCATTTCTCATCTCCTTGTGCTCGGGTTCGCCATTCCAGCTACTTTACTAGCAATCTCCCTCCTTGGAGAATCAGCACCTTTAAGCTCCTGTTCCCTACAGGATGCAATTTGTCCTGAGGATGAACCGGAAGAGGGGCAACCAATGAGAGACTAGATCTAGGTGTTGGGACAGGCACAGGTCACTCTATTTTCCCAACAGGAAGAAGAATTAACCACAGGCTCAGCCTGCCGCCCGGAACCAGAATAGGGCCAGAGGCAATCCCGTGCTTTTGCGGCCAGCTCCCAAAAAAGACAGTTGAAAAATGGAGCTCAGGGGCACTGCAATTCACAAACCTGCAGAGTTATAAATGATAACTCTCGTCCACAAATATATTGAGGGAAGGCAACGAAGAGGAATTGAAAGCAAGGCAGAATTGCAGGAAACAGATTTCAGGAGGTAGATACGAATCGCCTTTAAAGCACATGAAAAGCGGCAAAACGTGGACAATGATGCCGTTGGCCAAAAAGGGCGTATGCGTTTTTTCCTGAATATATTCAGGAAAAAACGCATACGCCCTTTTTGGCCAACCAAGCAACCTGGAAAGGCAAATCAGCGCTACAAAGAAGTCTCGCTTCCCATCGGTGAAAAGGGCCATGCTGCAAAAAGTGTCAAAACGAGAAATGCAGGACAGGCCATGGAGAAATGGCAGCCTTGCTACACTGATGGGCGGGATGTAAATTGCCAACAACCACTCTGGAGAAGTGTACGTTGTGTCCTGAAACATCGAAAAAACACAGCTTAGGGAGCATAGGGCACGTCCACTCATGGGCATATAAATTGGAAAAACTAAAAATCAGCAAGACACAGGCACCCGAAAGTTTAGGGCTGCTCTGTTGACAAGAACCTCCACTTCATGACACCTTAAATATCCCAGGAAAGAGAAAAATGGATAAAGAAGTTGTGGTCCTTATGTACAATGGAATATCACTCAGACATGAAATCAATGTTATAAGGCTAGTAGAAGCAAGATGAGTGGAGTTAGGTACGACGATTCTAAGTGAAATAAGTCACACAGAAAAAGACACTTATCATAAGCTATCACTTAGAGAGGGAATGTAAAAACCGCTACACTTGAACTGAATTACAAAACAGAACAGAGTCACACGTTTAGAAAACACACTATGGCTGCTTAACGGGAAAGGTGAGGTGGGGTGATGCATAAAACAAAGGTTTCAAATTCGCTCAGATACCATTCCATACACCCAATATGTAATAGACAAGACCTACTCCTTGCTCAGTGAACTGGACTCAACACCCCCTATTCACCGCACAAGAATATATGTGACTAGTAAAAATCTTAAAACCTATATATTGATATCTCTCTGGAAGTGAGTCAAGGGGGTGTAAAGCCGCATAAACAGAGCCATGAAAAGCAGCTAAACCCCATTATAAAAATAAATTACTTTTAAAAACCCGTAAAACAAAGACAGTGAAAGAGAGAGACATTCTTACAAAATTCGTTCAGAGGCTGTGATGCAACCTGGATTGACCATATCTAGACCCACAGCTGGATGAGACATAAGGGTGGACACTCTTGGGGCTGAGAGGTTGGGTGAGGTTGCGTGAGCAAACGCAGACCCTTTAAAGTAATACTGCGTGGTACCCATCCCATGGGTCCCAAATCTCCAGGTTCAAGGGCATCTTCCTACATCGAAAACATGCATGAGAAACCCAGAAGATGGTACACCATGAGATTTTGAAAGGTTTCTAAAACGCACCTCATTTCTCATCTCCTTGTGCTCGGGTTCGCCATTCCAGCTACTTTACTAGAAATCTCCCTCCTTGGAGAATCAGCACCTTTAAGCTCCTGTTCCCTACAGGATGCAATTTGTCCTGAGGATGAACGGGAAGAGGGGCAACCAATGAGAGACTAGATCTAGGTGTTGGGACAGGCACAGGTCACTCTATTTTCCCAACAGGAAGAAGAATTAACCACAGGCTCAGCCTGCCGCCCGGAACCAGAATAGGGCCAGCGGCAATCCCGTGCTTTTGCGGCCAGCTCCCAAAAAAGACAGTTGAAAAATGGAGCTCAGGGGCACTGCAATTCACAAACCTGCAGAGTTATAAATGATAACTCTCGTCCACAAATATATTGAGGGAAGGCAACGAAGAGGAATTGAAAGCAAGGCAGAATTGCAGGAAACAGATTTCAGGAGGTAGATACGAATCGCCTTTAAAGCACATGAAAAGCGGCAAAACTTCGACAATGATGCCCTTGGCCAAAAAGGGCGTATGCGTTTTTTCCTGAATATATTCAGGAAAAAACGCATACGCCCTTTTTGGCCAACCAAGCAACCTGGAAAGGCAAATCAGCGCTACAAAGAAGTCTCGCATCCCATCGGTGAAAAGGGCCATGCTGCAAAAAGTGTCAAAACGAGAAATGCAGGACAGGCCATGGAGAAATGGCAGCCTTCCTACACTGATGGGCGGGATGTAAATTGCCAACAACCACTCTGGAGAAGTGTACGTTGTGTCCTGAAACATCGAAAAAACACAGCTTAGGGAGCATAGGGCACGTCCACTCATGGGCATATAAATTGGAAAAACTAAAAATCAGCAAGACACAGGCACCCGAAAGTTTAGGGCTGCTCTGTTGACAAGAACCTCCACTTCATGACACCTTAAATATCCCAGGAAAGAGAAAAATGGATAAAGAAGTTGTGGTCCTTATGTACAATGGAATATCACTCAGACATGAAATCAATGTTATAAGGCTAGTAGAAGCAAGATGAGTGGAGTTAGGTACGACGATTCTAAGTGAAATAAGTCACACAGAAAAAGACACTTATCGTAAGCTATCACTTATAGAGGGAATGTAAAAACCGCTACACTTGAACTGAATTACAAAACAGAACAGAGTCACACGTTTAGAAAACACACTATGGCTGCTTAACGGGAAAGGTGAGGTGGGGTGATGCATAAAACAAGGGTTTCAAATTCGCTCAGATACCGTTCCATACACCCAATATGTAATAGACAAGACCTACTCCTTGCTCAGTGAACTGGACTCAACACCCCCTATTCACCGCACAAGAATATATGTGACTAGTAAGAATCTTAAAACCTATATATTGATATCTCTCTGGAAGTGAGTCAAGGGGGTGTAAAGCCGCATAAACAGAGCCATGAAAAGCAGCTAAACCCCATTATAAAAATAAATTACTTTTAAAAACCCGTAAAACAAAGACAGTGAAAGAGAGAGACATTCTTACAAAATTCGTTCAGAGGCTGTGATGCAACCTGGATTGACCATATCTAGACCAACAGCTGGATGAGACATAAGGGTGGACACTCTTGGGGCTGAGAGGTTGGGTGAGGTTGCGTGAGCAAACGCAGACCCTTGAAAGTAATACTGCGTGGTACCCATCCCATGGGTCCCAAATCTCCAGGTTCAAGGGCATCTTCCTACCTCGAAAACATGCATGAGAAACCCAGAAGATGGTACACCATGTGATTTTGAAAGGTTTCTAAAACGCACCTCATTTCTCATCTCCTTGTGCTCGGGTTCGCCATTCCAGCTACTTTACTAGCAATCTCCCTCCTTGGAGAATCAGCACCTTTAAGCTCCTGTTCCCTACAGGATGCAATTTGTCCTGAGGATGAACGGGAAGAGGGGCAACCAATGAGAGACTAGATCTAGGTGTTGGGACAGGCACAGGTCACTCTATTTTCCCAACAGGAAGAAGAATTAACCACAGGCTCAGCCTGCCGCCCAGAACCAGAATAGGGCCAGAGGCAATCCCGTGCTTTTGCGGCCAGCTCCCAAAAAAGACAGTTGAAAAATGGAGCTCAGGGGCACTGCAATTCACAAACCTGCAGAGTTATAAATGATAACTCTCGTCCACAAATATATTGAGGGAAGGCAACGAAGAGGAATTGAAAGCAAGGCAGAATTGCAGGAAACAGATTTCAGGAGGTAGATACGAATCGCCTTTAAAGCACATGAAAAGCGGCAAAACGTCGACAATGATGCCCTTTGCCAAAAAGGGCGTATGCGTTTTTTCCTGAATATATTCAGGAAAAAACGCATACGCCCTTATTGGCCAACCAAGCAACCTGGAAAGGCAAATCAGCGCTACAAAGAAGTCTCGCATCCCATCGGTGAAAAGGGCCATGCTGCAAAAAGTGTCAAAACGAGAAATGCAGGACAGGCCATGGAGAAATGGCAGCCTTGCTACACTGATGGGCGGGATGTAAATTGCCAACAGCCACTCTGGAGAAGTGTACGTTGGGTCCTGAAACATCGAAAAAAAACAGCTTAGGGAGCATAGGGCACGTCCACTCATGGGCATATAAATTGGAAAAACTAAAAATCAGCAAGACACAGGCACCCGAAAGTTTAGGGCTGCTCTGTTGACAAGAACCTCCACTTCATGACGCCTTAAATATCCCAGGAAAGAGAAAAATGGATAAAGAAGTTGTGGTCCTTATGTACAATGGAATATCACTCAGACATGAAATCAATGTTATAAGGCTAGTAGAAGCAAGATGAGTGGAGTTAGGTACGACGATTCTAAGTGAAATAAGTCACACAGAAAAAGACACTTATCATAAGCTATCACTTATAGAGGGAATGTAAAAACCGCTACACTTGAACTGAATTACAAAACAGAACAGAGTCACACGTTTAGAAAACACACTATGGCTGCTTAACGGGAAAGGTGAGGTGGGGTGATGCATAAAACAAGGGTTTCAAATTCGCTCAGATACCGTTCCATACACCCAATATGTAATAGACAAGACCTACTCCTTGCTCAGTGAACTGGACTCAACACCCCCTATTCACCGCACAAGAATATATGTGACTAGTAAGAATCTTAAAACCTATATATTGATATCTCTCTGGAAGTGAGTCAAGGGGGTGTAAAGCCGCATAAACAGAGCCATGAAAAGCAGCTAAACCCCATTATAAAAATAAATTACTTTTAAAAACCCGTAAAACAAAGACAGTGAAAGAGAGAGACATTCTTACAAAATTCGTTCAGAGGCTGTGATGCAACCTGGATTGACCATATCTAGACCCACAGCTGGATGAGACATAAGGGTGGACACTCTTGGGGCTGAGAGGTTGGGTGAGGTTGCGTGAGCAAACGCAGACCCTTGAAAGTAATACTGCGTGGTACCCATCCCATGGGTCCCAAATCTCCAGGTTCAAGGGCATCTTCCTACATCGAAAACATGCATGAGAAACCCAGAAGATGGTACACCATGTGATTTTGAAAGGTTTCTAAAACGCACCTCATTTCTCATCTCCTTGTGCTCGGGTTCGCCATTCCAGCTACTTTACTAGCAATCTCCCTACTTGGAGAATCAGCACCTTTAAGCTCCTGTTCCCTACAGGTTGCAATTTGTCCTGAGGATGAACGGGAAGAGGGGCAACCAATGAGAGACTAGATCTAGGTGTTGGGACAGGCACAGGTCACTCTATTTTCCCAACAGGAAGAAGAATTAACCACAGGCTCAGCCTGCCGCCCGGAACCAGAATAGGGCCTGAGGCAATCCCGTGCTTTTGCGGCCAGCTCCCAAAAAAGACAGTTGAAAAATGGAGCTCAGGGGCACTGCAATTCACAAACCTGCAGAGTTATAAATGATAACTCTCGTCCACAAATATATTGAGGGAAGGCAATGAAGAGGATTTGAAAGCAAGGCAGAATTGCAGGAAACATGTTTCAGGAGGTAGATTCGAATCGCCTTTAAAGCATATGTAAAGTGGCAAAACGTCGACAATGATGCCCTTGGCCAAAATGGGCGTATGCGTTTTTTCCTGAATATATTCAGGAAAAAACGCATACGCCCTTTTTGGCCAACTAAGCAACCTGGAAAGGCAAATCAGCGCTACAAAGAAGTCTCGCTTCCCATTGGTCAAAAGGGCCATGCTGCAAAAAGTGTCAAAACCAGAAATGCAGGACAGGCCATGGAGAAATGGCAGCCTTGCTACACTGATGGGCGCGATGTAAATTGCCAACAGCCACTCTGGAGAAGTGTACGTTGTGTCCTGAAACATCGAAAAAACACAGCTTAGGGAGCATAGGGCACGTCCACTCATGGGCATATAAATTGGAAAAACTAAAAATCAGCAAGACACAGGCACCCGAAAGTTTAGGGCTGCTCTGTTGACAAGAACCTCCACTTCATGACACCTTAAATATCCCAGGAAAGAGAAAAATGGATAAAGAAGTTGTGGTCCTTATGTACAATGGAATATCACTCAGACATGAAATCAATGTTATAAGGCTAGTAGAAGCAAGATGAGTGGAGTTAGGTACGACGATTCTAAGTGAAATAAGTCACACAGAAAAAGACACTTATCATAAGCTATCACTTATAGAGGGAATGTAAAAACCGCTACACTTGAACTGAATTACAAAACAGAACAGAGTCACACGTTTAGAAAACACACTATGGCTGCTTAACGGGAAAGGTGAGGTGGGGTGATGCATAAAACAAGGGTTTCAAATTCGCTCAGATACCGTTCCATACACCCAATATGTAATAGACAAGACCTACTCCTTGCTCAGTGAACTGGACTCAACACCCCCTATTCACCGCACAAGAATATATGTGACTAGTAAGAATCTTAAAACCTATATATTGATATCTCTCTGGAAGTGAGTCAAGGGGGTGTAAAGCCGCATAAACAGAGCCATGAAAAGCAGCTAAACCCCATTATAAAAATAAATTACTTTTAAAAACCCGTAAAACAAAGACAGTGAAAGAGAGAGACATTCTTACAAAATTCGTTCAGAGGCTGTGATGCAAACTGGATTGACCATATCTAGACCCACAGCTGGATGAGACATAAGGGTGGACACTCTTGGGGCTGAGAGGTTGGGTGAGGTTGCGTGAGCAAACGCAGACCCTTGAAAGTAATACTGCGTGGTACCCATCCCATGGGTCCCAAATCTCCAGGTTCAAGGGCATCTTCCTACCTCGAAAACATGCATGAGAAACCCAGAAGATGGTACACCATGTGATTTTGAAAGGTTTCTAAAACGCACCTCATTTCTCATCTCCTTGTGCTCGGGTTCGCCATTCCAGCTACTTTACTAGCAATCTCCCTACTTGGAGAATCAGCACCTTTAAGCTCCTGTTCCCTACAGGTTGCAATTTGTCCTGAGGATGAACGGGAAGAGGGGCAACCAATGAGAGACTAGATCTAGGTGTTGGGACAGGCACAGGTCACTCTATTTTCCCAAGAGGAAGAAAAATTAACCACAGGCTCAGCCTGCCGCCCGGAACCAGAATAGGGCCTGAGGCAATCCCGTGCTTTTGCGGCCAGCTCCCAAAAAAGACAGTTGAAAAATGGAGCTCAGGGGCACTGCAATTCACAAACCTGCAGAGTTATAAATGATAACTCTCGTCCACAAATATATTGAGGGAAGGCAACGAAGAGGAATTGAAAGCAAGGCAGAATTGCAGGAAACAGATTTCAGGAGGTAGATACGAATCGCCTTTAAAGCACATGAAAAGCGGCAAAATGTCGACAATGATGCCCTTGGCCAAAAAGGGCGTATGCGTTTTTTCCTGAATATATTCAGGAAAAAACGCATACGCCCTTTTTGGCCAACCAAGCAACCTGGAAAGGCAAATCAGCGCTACAAAGAAGTCTCGCTTCCCATCGGTGAAAAGGGCCATGCTGCAAAAAGTGTCAAAACGAGAAATGCAGGACAGGCCATGGAGAAATGGCAGCCTTGCTACACTGATGGGCGGGATGTAAATTGCCAACAACCACTCTGGAGAAGTGTACGTTGTGTCCTGAAACATCGAAAAAACACAGCTTAGGGAGCATAGGGCACGTCCACTCATGGGCATATAAATTGGAAAAACTAAAAATCAGCAAGACACAGGCACCCGAAAGTTTAGGGCTGCTCTGTTGACAAGAACCTCCACTTCATGACACCTTAAATATCCCAGGAAAGAGAAAAATGGATAAAGAAGTTGTGGTCCTTATGTACAATGGAATATCACTCAGACATGAAATCAATGTTATAAGGCTAGTAGAAGCAAGATTAGTGGAGTTAGGTACGACGATTCTAAGTGAAATAAGTCACACAGAAAAAGACACTTATCATAAGCTATCACTTATAGAGGGAATGTAAAAACCGCTACACTTGAACTGAATTACAAAACAGAACAGAGTCACACGTTTAGAAAACACACTATGGCTGCTTAACGGGAAAGGTGAGGTGGGGTGATGCATAAAACAAGGGTTTCAAATTCGCTCAGATACCGTTCCATACACCCAATATGTAATAGACAAACCTACTCCTTGCTCAGTGAACTGGACTCAACACCCCCTATTCACCGCACAAGAATATATGTGACTAGTAAGAATCTTAAAACCTATATATTGATATCTCTCTGGAAGTGAGTCAAGGGGGTGTAAAGCCGCATAAACAGAGCCATGAAAAGCAGCTAAACCCCATTATAAAAATAAATTACTTTTAAAAACCCGTAAAACAAAGACAGTGAAAGAGAGAGACATTCTTACAAAATTCGTTCAGAGGCTGTGATGCAACCTGGATTGACCATATCTAGACCCACAGCTGGATGAGACATAAGGGTGGACACTCTTGGGGCTGAGAGGTTGGGTGAGGTTGCGTGAGCAAACGCAGACCCTTGAAAGTAGTACTGCGTGGTACCCATCCCATGGGTCCCAAATCTCCAGGTTCAAGGGCATCTTCCTACATCGAAAACATGCATGAGAAACCCAGAAGATGGTACACCATGTGATTTTGAAAGGTTTCTAAAAGGCACCTCATTTCTCATCTCCTTGTGCTCGGGTTCGCCATTCCAGCTACTTTACTAGCAATCTCCCTCCTTGGAGAATCAGCACCTTTAAGCTCCTGTTCCCTACAGGTTGCAATTTGTCCTGAGGATGAACGGGAAGAGGGGCAACCAATGAGAGACTAGATCTAGGTGTTGGGACAGGCACAGGTCACTCTATTTTCCCAACAGGAAGAAGAATTAACCACAGGCTCAGCCTGCCGCCCGGAACCAGAATAGGGCCTGAGGCAATCCCGTGCTTTTGCGGCCAGCTCCCAAAAAAGACAGTTGAAAAATGGAGCTCAGGGGCACTGCAATTCACAAACCTGCAGAGTTATAAATGATAACTCTCGTCCACAAATATATTGGGGGAAGGCAACGAAGAGGAATTGAAAGCAAGGCAGAATTGCAGGAAACAGATTTCAGGAGGTAGATACGAATCGCCTTTAAAGCACATGAAAAGCGGCAAAACGTCGACAATGATGCCCTTGGCCAAAAAGGGCGTATGCGTTTTTTCCTGAATATATTCAGGAAAAAACGCATACGCCCTTTTTGGCCAACCAAGCAACCTGGAAAGGCAAATCAGCGCTACAAAGAAGTCTCGCATCCCATCGGTGAAAAGGGCCATGCTGCAAAAAGTGTCAAAACGAGAAATGCAGGACAGGCCATGGAGAAATGGCAGCCTTGCTACACTGATGGGCGGGATGTAAATTGCCAACAGCCACTCTGGAGAAGTGTACGTTGTGTCCTGAAACATCGAAAAAACACAGCTTAGGGAGCATAGGGCACGTCCACTCATGGGCATATAAATTGGAAAAACTAAAAATCAGCAAGACACAGGCACCCGAAAGTTTAGGGCTGCTCTGTTGACAAGAACCTCCACTTCATGACACCTTAAATATCCCAGGAAAGAGAAAAATGGATAAAGAAGTTGTGGTCCTTATGTACAATGGAATATCACTCAGACATGAAATCAATGTTATAAGGCTAGTAGAAGCAAGATGAGTGGAGTTAGGTACGACGATTCTAAGTGAAATAAGTCACACAGAAAAAGACACTTATCATAAGCTATCACTTATAGAGGGAATGTAAAAACCGCTACACTTGAACTGAATTACAAAACAGAACAGAGTCACACGTTTAGAAAACACACTATGGCTGCTTAACGGGAAAGCTGAGGTGGGGTGATGCATAAAACAAGGGTTTCAAATTCGCTCAGATACCGTTCCATACACCCAATATGTAATAGACAAGACCTACTCCTTGCTCAGTGAACTGGACTCAACACCCCCTATTCACCGCACAAGAATATATGTGACTAGTAAGAATCTTAAAACCTATATATTGATATCTCTCTGGAAGTGAGTCAAGGGGGTGTAAAGCCGCATAAACAGAGCCATGAAAAGCAGCTAAACCCCATTATAAAAATAAATTACTTTTAAAAACCCGTAAAACAAAGACAGTGAAAGAGAGAGACATTCTTACAAAATTCGTTCAGAGGCTGTGATGCAACCTGGATTGACCATATCTAGACCCACAGCTGGATGAGACATAAGGGTGGACACTCTTGGGGCTGAGAGGTTGGGTGAGGTTGCGTGAGCAAACGCAGACCCTTGAAAGTAATACTGCGTGGTACCCATCCCATGGGTCCCAAATCTCCAGGTTCAAGGGCATCTTCCTACATCGAAAACATGCATGAGAAACCCAGAAGATGGTACACCATGTGATTTTGAAAGGTTTCTAAAACGCACCTCATTTCTCATATCCTTGTGCTCGGTTTCGCCATTCCAGCTACTTTACTAGCAATCTCCCTCCTTGGAGAATCAGCACCTTTAAGCTCCTGTTCCCTACAGGATGCAATTTGTCCTGAGGATGAACGGGAAGAGGGGCAACAAATGAGAGACTAGGTCTAGGTGTTGGGACAGGCACAGGTCACTCTATTTTCCCAACAGGAAGAAGAATTAACCACAGGCTCAGCCTGCCGCCCAGAACCAGAATAGGGCCTGAGGCAATCCCGTGCTTTTGCGGCCAGCTCCCAAAAAAGACAGTTGAAAAATGGAGCTCAGGGGCACTGCAATTCACAAACCTGCAGAGTTATAAATGATAACTCTCGTCCACAAATATATTGAGGGAAGGCAACGAAGAGGAATTGAAAGCAAGGCAGAATTGCAGGAAACAGATTTCAGGAGGTAGATACGAATCGCCTTTAAAGCACATGAAAAGCGGCAAAACATCGACAATGATGCCCTTGGCCAAAAAGGGCGTATGCGTTTTTTCCTGAATATATTCAGGAAAAAACGCATACGCCCTTTTTGGCCAACCAAGCAACCTGGAAAGGCAAATCAGCGCTACAAAGAAGTCTCGCATCCCATCGGTGAAAAGGGCCATGCTGCAAAAAGTGTCAAAACGAGAAATGCAGGACAGGCCATGGAGAAATGGCAGCCTTGCTACACTGATGGGAGGGATGTAAATTGCCAACAGCCACTCTGGAGAAGTGTACGTTGTGTCCTGAAACATCGAAAAAACACAGCTTAGGGAGCATAGGGCACGTCCACTCATGGGCATATAAATTGGAAAAACTAAAAATCAGCAAGACACAGGCACCCGAAAGTTTAGGGCTGCTCTGTTGACAAGAACCTCCACTTCATGACGCCTTAAATATCCCAGGAAAGAGAAAAATGGATAAAGAAGTTGTGGTCCTTATGTACAATGGAATATCACTCAGACATGAAATCAATGTTATAAGGCTAGTAGAAGCAAGATGAGTGGAGTTAGGTACGACGATTCTAAGTGAAATAAGTCACACAGAAAAAGACACTTATCATAAGCTATCACTTATAGAGGGAATGTAAAAACCGCTACACTTGAACTGAATTACAAAACAGAACAGAGTCACACGTTTAGAAAACACACTATGGCTGCTTAACGGGAAAGGTGAGGTGGGGTGATGCATAAAACAAGGGTTTCAAATTCGCTCAGATACCGTTCCATACACCCAATATGTAATAGACAAGACCTACTCCTTGCTCAGTGAACTGGACTCAACACCCCCTATTCACCGCACAAGAATATATGTGACTAGTAAGAATCTTAAAACCTATATATTGATATCTCTCTGGAAGTGAGTCAAGGGGGTGTAAAGCCGCATAAACAGAGCCATGAAAAGCAGCTAAACCCCATTATAAAAATAAATTACTTTTAAAAACCCGTAAAACAAAGACAGTGAAAGAGAGAGACATTCTTACAAAATTCGTTCAGAGGCTGTGATGCAACCTGGATTGACCATATCTAGACCCACAGCTGGATGAGACATAAGGGTGGACACTCTTGGGGCTGAGAGGTTGGGTGAGGTTGCGTGAGCAAACGCAGACCCTTGAAAGTAGTACTGCGTGGTACCCATCCCATGGGTCCCAAATCTCCAGGTTCAAGGGCATCTTCCTACATCGAAAACATGCATGAGAAACCCAGAAGATGGTACACCATGTGATTTTGAAAGGTTTCTAAAACGCACCTCATTTCTCATCTCCTTGTGCTCGGGTTCGCCATTCCAGCTACTTTACTAGCAATCTCCCTCCTTGGAGAATCAGCACCTTTAAGCTCCTGTTCCCTACAGGATGCAATTTGTCCTGAGGATGAACGGGAAGAGGGGCAACAAATGAGAGACTAGGTCTAGGTGTTGGGACAGGCACAGGTCACTCTATTTTCCCAACAGGAAGAAGAATTAACCACAGGCTCAGCCTGCCGCCCAGAACCAGAATAGGGCCTGAGGCAATCCCGTGCTTTTGCGGCCAGCTCCCAAAAAAGACAGTTGAAAAATGGAGCTCAGGGGCACTGCAATTCACAAACCTGCAGAGTTATAAATGATAACTCTCGTCCACAAATATATTGAGGGAAGGCAACGAAGAGGAATTGAAAGCAAGGCAGAATTGCAGGAAACAGATTTCAGGAGGTAGATACGAATCGCCTTTAAAGCACATGAAAAGCGGCAAAACATCGACAATGATGCCCTTGGCCAAAAAGGGCGTATGCGTTTTTTCCTGAATATATTCAGGAAAAAACGCATACGCCCTTTTTGGCCAACCAAGCAACCTGGAAAGGCAAATCAGCGCTACAAAGAAGTCTCGCATCCCATCGGTGAAAAGGGCCATGCTGCAAAAAGTGTCAAAACGAGAAATGCAGGACAGGCCATGGAGAAATGGCAGCCTTGCTACACTGATGGGAGGGATGTAAATTGCCAACAGCCACTCTGAAGAAGTGTACGTTGTGTCCTGAAACATCGAAAAAACACAGCTTAGGGAGCATAGGGCACGTCCACTCATGGGCATATAAATTGGAAAAACTAAAAATCAGCAAGACACAGGCACCCGAAAGTTTAGGGCTGCTCTGTTGACAAGAACCTCCACTTCATGACGCCTTAAATATCCCAGGAAAGAGAAAAATGGATAAAGAAGTTGTGGTCCTTATGTACAATGGAATATCACTCAGACATGAAATCAATGTTATAAGGCTAGTAGAAGCAAGATGAGTGGAGTTAGGTACGACGATTCTAAGTGAAATAAGTCACACAGAAAAAGACACTTATCATAAGCTATCACTTATAGAGGGAATGTAAAAACCGCTACACTTGAACTGAATTACAAAACAGAACAGAGTCACACGTTTAGAAAACACACTATGGCTGCTTAACGGGAAAGGTGAGGTGGGGTGATGCATAAAACAAGGGTTTCAAATTCGCTCAGATACCGTTCCATACACCCAATATGTAATAGACAAGACCTACTCCTTGCTCAGTGAACTGGACTCAACACCCCCTATTCACCGCACAAGAATATATGTGACTAGTAAGAATCTTAAAACCTATATATTGATATCTCTCTGGAAGTGAGTCAAGGGGGTGTAAAGCCGCATAAACAGAGCCATGAAAAGCAGCTAAACCCCATTATAAAAATAAATTACTTTTAAAAACCCGTAAAACAAAGACAGTGAAAGAGAGAGACATTCTTACAAAATTCGTTCAGAGGCTGTGATGCAACCTGGATTGACCATATCTAGACCCACAGCTGGATGAGACATAAGGGTGGACACTCTTGGGGCTGAGAGGTTGGGTGAGGTTGCGTGAGCAAACGCAGACCCTTGAAAGTAGTACTGCGTGGTACCCATCCCATGGGTCCCAAATCTCCAGGTTCAAGGGCATCTTCCTACATCGAAAACATGCATGAGAAACCCAGAAGATGGTACACCATGTGATTTTGAAAGGTTTCTAAAACGCACCTCATTTCTCATCTCCTTGTGCTCGGGTTCGCCATTCCAGCTACTTTACTAGCAATCTCCCTCCTTGGAGAATCAGCACCTTTAAGCTCCTGTTCCCTACAGGTTGCAATTTGTCCTGAGGATGAACGGGAAGAGGGGCAACCAATGAGAGACTAGATTTAGGTGTTGGGACAGGCACAGGTCACTCTATTTTCCCAACAGGAAGAAGAATTAACCACAGGCTCAGCCTGCTGCCCGGAACCAGAATAGGGCCTGAGGCAATCCCGTGCTTTTGCGGCCAGCTCCCAAAAAAGACAGTTGAAAAATGGAGCTCAGGGGCACTGCAATTCACAAACCTGCAGAGTTATAAATGATAACTCTCGTCCACAAATATATTGAGGGAAGGCAACGAAGAGGAATTGAAAGCAAGGCAGAATTGCAGGAAACAGATTTCAGGAGGTAGATACGAATCGCCTTTAAAGCACATGAAAAGCGGCAAAACGTCGACAATGATGCCCTTGGCCAAAAAGGGCGTATGCGTTTTTTCCTGAATATATTCAGGAAAAAACGCATACGCCCTTTTTGGCCAACCAAGCAACCTGGAAAGGCAAATCAGCGCTACAAAGAAGTCTCGCTTCCCATCGGTGAAAAGGGCCATGCTGCAAAAAGTGTCAAAACGAGAAATGCAGGACAGGCCATGGAGAAATGGCAGCCTTGCTACACTGATGGGCGGGATGTAAATTGCCAACAGCCACTCTGGAGAAGTGTACGTTGTGTCCTGAAACATCGAAAAAACACAGCTTAGGGAGCATAGGGCACGTCCACTCATGGGCATATAAATTGGAAAAACTAAAAATCAGCAAGACACAGGCACCCGAAAGTTTAGGGCTGCTCTGTTGACAAGAACCTCCACTTCATGACGCCTTAAATATCCCAGGAAAGAGAAAAATGGATAAAGAAGTTGTGGTCCTTATGTACAATGGAATATCACTCAGACATGAAATCAATGTTATAAGGCTAGTAGAAGCAAGATGAGTGGAGTTAGGTACGACGATTCTAAGTGAAATAAGTCACACAGAAAAAGACACTTATCATAAGTTATCACTTATAGAGGGAATGTAAAAACCGCTACACTTGAACTGAATTACAAAACAGAACAGAGTCACACGTTTAGAAAACACACTATGGCTGCTTAACGGGAAAGGTGAGGTGGGGTGATGCATAAAACAAGGGTTTCAAATTCGCTCAGATACCGTTCCATACACCCAATATGTAATAGACAAGACCTACTCCTTGCTCAGTGAACTGGACTCAACACCCCCTATTCACCGCACAAGAATATATGTGACTAGTAAGAATCTTAAAACCTATATATTGATATCTCTCTGGAAGTGAGTCAAGGGGGTGTAAAGCCGCATAAACAGAGCCATGAAAAGCAGCTAAACCCCATTATAAAAATAAATTACTTTTAAAAACCCGTAAAACAAAGACAGTGAAAGAGAGAGACATTCTTACAAAATTCGTTCAGAGGCTGTGATGCAACCTGGATTGACCATATCTAGACCCACAGCTGGATGAGACATAAGGGTGGACACTCTTGGGGCTGAGAGGTTGGGTGAGGTTGCGTGAGCAAACGCAGACCCTTGAAAGTAGTACTGCGTGGTACCCATCCCATGGGTCCCAAATCTCCAGGTTCAAGGGCATCTTCCTACATCGAAAACATGCATGAGAAACCCAGAAGATGGTACACCATGTGATTTTGAAAGGTTTCTAAAAGGCACCTCATTTCTCATCTCCTTGTGCTCGGGTTCGCCATTCCAGCTACTTTACTAGCAATCTCCCTCCTTGGAGAATCAGCACCTTTAAGCTCCTGTTCCCTACAGGTTGCAATTTGTCCTGAGGATGAACGGGAAGAGGGGCAACCAATGAGAGACTAGATCTAGGTGTTGGGACAGGCACAGGTCACTCTATTTTCCCAACAGGAAGAAGAATTAACCACAGGCTCAGCCTGCCGCCCGGAACCAGAATAGGGCCTGAGGCAATCCCGTGCTTTTGCGGCCAGCTCCCAAAAAAGACAGTTGAAAAATGGAGCTCAGGGGCACTGCAATTCACAAACCTGCAGAGTTATAAATGATAACTCTCGTCCACAAATATATTGGGGGAAGGCAACGAAGAGGAATTGAAAGCAAGGCAGAATTGCAGGAAACAGATTTCAGGAGGTAGATACGAATCGCCTTTAAAGCACATGAAAAGCGGCAAAACGTCGACAATGATGCCCTTGGCCAAAAAGGGCGTATGCGTTTTTTCCTGAATATATTCAGGAAAAAACGCATACGCCCTTTTTGGCCAACCAAGCAACCTGGAAAGGCAAATCAGCGCTACAAAGAAGTCTCGCATCCCATCGGTGAAAAGGGCCATGCTGCAAAAAGTGTCAAAACGAGAAATGCAGGACAGGCCATGGAGAAATGGCAGCCTTGCTACACTGATGGGCGGGATGTAAATTGCCAACAGCCACTCTGGAGAAGTGTACGTTGTGTCCTGAAACATCGAAAAAACACAGCTTAGGGAGCATAGGGCACGTCCACTCATGGGCATATAAATTGGAAAAACTAAAAATCAGCAAGACACAGGCACCCGAAAGTTTAGGGCTGCTCTGTTGACAAGAACCTCCACTTCATGACACCTTAAATATCCCAGGAAAGAGAAAAATGGATAAAGAAGTTGTGGTCCTTATGTACAATGGAATATCACTCAGACATGAAATCAATGTTATAAGGCTAGTAGAAGCAAGATGAGTGGAGTTAGGTACGACGATTCTAAGTGAAATAAGTCACACAGAAAAAGACACTTATCATAAGCTATCACTTATAGAGGGAATGTAAAAACCGCTACACTTGAACTGAATTACAAAACAGAACAGAGTCACACGTTTAGAAAACACACTATGGCTGCTTAACGGGAAAGCTGAGGTGGGGTGATGCATAAAACAAGGGTTTCAAATTCGCTCAGATACCGTTCCATACACCCAATATGTAATAGACAAGACCTACTCCTTGCTCAGTGAACTGGACTCAACACCCCCTATTCACCGCACAAGAATATATGTGACTAGTAAGAATCTTAAAACCTATATATTGATATCTCTCTGGAAGTGAGTCAAGGGGGTGTAAAGCCGCATAAACAGAGCCATGAAAAGCAGCTAAACCCCATTATAAAAATAAATTACTTTTAAAAACCCGTAAAACAAAGACAGTGAAAGAGAGAGACATTCTTACAAAATTCGTTCAGAGGCTGTGATGCAACCTGGATTGACCATATCTAGACCCACAGCTGGATGAGACATAAGGGTGGACACTCTTGGGGCTGAGAGGTTGGGTGAGGTTGCGTGAGCAAACGCAGACCCTTGAAAGTAATACTGCGTGGTACCCATCCCATGGGTCCCAAATCTCCAGGTTCAAGGGCATCTTCCTACATCGAAAACATGCATGAGAAACCCAGAAGATGGTACACCATGTGATTTTGAAAGGTTTCTAAAACGCACCTCATTTCTCATATCTTTGTGCTCGGTTTCGCCATTCCAGCTACTTTACTAGCAATCTCCCTCCTTGGAGAATCAGCACCTTTAAGCTCCTGTTCCCTACAGGATGCAATTTGTCCTGAGGATGAACGGGAAGAGGGGCAACAAATGAGAGACTAGGTCTAGGTGTTGGGACAGGCACAGGTCACTCTATTTTCCCAACAGGAAGAAGAATTAACCACAGGCTCAGCCTGCCGCCCAGAACCAGAATAGGGCCTGAGGCAATCCCGTGCTTTTGCGGCCAGCTCCCAAAAAAGACAGTTGAAAAATGGAGCTCAGGGGCACTGCAATTCACAAACCTGCAGAGTTATAAATGATAACTCTCGTCCACAAATATATTGAGGGAAGGCAACGAAGAGGAATTGAAAGCAAGGCAGAATTGCAGGAAACAGATTTCAGGAGGTAGATACGAATCGCCTTTAAAGCACATGAAAAGCGGCAAAACATCGACAATGATGCCCTTGGCCAAAAAGGGCGTATGCGTTTTTTCCTGAATATATTCAGGAAAAAACGCATACGCCCTTTTTGGCCAACCAAGCAACCTGGAAAGGCAAATCAGCGCTACAAAGAAGTCTCGCATCCCATCGGTGAAAAGGGCCATGCTGCAAAAAGTGTCAAAACGAGAAATGCAGGACAGGCCATGGAGAAATGGCAGCCTTGCTACACTGATGGGAGGGATGTAAATTGCCAACAGCCACTCTGGAGAAGTGTACGTTGTGTCCTGAAACATCGAAAAAACACAGCTTAGGGAGCATAGGGCACGTCCACTCATGGGCATATAAATTGGAAAAACTAAAAATCAGCAAGACACAGGCACCCGAAAGTTTAGGGCTGCTCTGTTGACAAGAACCTCCACTTCATGACGCCTTAAATATCCCAGGAAAGAGAAAAATGGATAAAGAAGTTGTGGTCCTTATGTACAATGGAATATCACTCAGACATGAAATCAATGTTATAAGGCTAGTAGAAGCAAGATGAGTGGAGTTAGGTACGACGATTCTAAGTGAAATAAGTCACACAGAAAAAGACACTTATCATAAGCTATCACTTATAGAGGGAATGTAAAAACCGCTACACTTGAACTGAATTACAAAACAGAACAGAGTCACACGTTTAGAAAACACACTATGGCTGCTTAACGGGAAAGGTGAGGTGGGGTGATGCATAAAACAAGGGTTTCAAATTCGCTCAGATACCGTTCCATACACCCAATATGTAATAGACAAGACCTACTCCTTGCTCAGTGAACTGGACTCAACACCCCCTATTCACCGCACAAGAATATATGTGACTAGTAAGAATCTTAAAACCTATATATTGATATCTCTCTGGAAGTGAGTCAAGGGGGTGTAAAGCCGCATAAACAGAGCCATGAAAAGCAGCTAAACCCCATTATAAAAATAAATTACTTTTAAAAACCCGTAAAACAAAGACAGTGAAAGAGAGAGACATTCTTACAAAATTCGTTCAGAGGCTGTGATGCAACCTGGATTGACCATATCTAGACCCACAGCTGGATGAGACATAAGGGTGGACACTCTTGGGGCTGAGAGGTTGGGTGAGGTTGCGTGAGCAAACGCAGACCCTTGAAAGTAGTACTGCGTGGTACCCATCCCATGGGTCCCAAATCTCCAGGTTCAAGGGCATCTTCCTACATCGAAAACATGCATGAGAAACCCAGAAGATGGTACACCATGTGATTTTGAAAGGTTTCTAAAACGCACCTCATTTCTCATCTCCTTGTGCTCGGGTTCGCCATTCCAGCTACTTTACTAGCAATCTCCCTCCTTGGAGAATCAGCACCTTTAAGCTCCTGTTCCCTACAGGTTGCAATTTGTCCTGAGGATGAACGGGAAGAGGGGCAACCAATGAGAGACTAGATCTAGGTGTTGGGACAGGCACAGGTCACTCTATTTTCCCAACAGGAAGAAGAATTAACCACAGGCTCAGCCTGCTGCCCGGAACCAGAATAGGGCCTGAGGCAATCCCGTGCTTTTGCGGCCAGCTCCCAAAAAAGACAGTTGAAAAATGGAGCTCAGGGGCACTGCAATTCACAAACCTGCAGAGTTATAAATGATAACTCTCGTCCACAAATATATTGAGGGAAGGCAACGAAGAGGAATTGAAAGCAAGGCAGAATTGCAGGAAACAGATTTCAGGAGGTAGATACGAATCGCCTTTAAAGCACATGAAAAGCGGCAAAACGTAGACAATGATGCCCTTGGCCAAAAAGGGCGTATGCGTTTTTTCCTGAATATATTCAGGAAAAAACGCATACGCCCTTTTTGGCCAACCAAGCAACCTGGAAAGGCAAATCAGCGCTACAAAGAAGTCTCGCTTCCCATCGGTGAAAAGGGCCATGCTGCAAAAAGTGTCAAAACGAGAAATGCAGGACAGGCCATGGAGAAATGGCAGCCTTGCTACACTGATGGGCGGGATGTAAATTGCCAACAGCCACTCTGGAGAAGTGTACGTTGTGTCCTGAAACATCGAAAAAACACAGCTTAGGGAGCATAGGGCACGTCCACTCATGGGCATATAAATTGGAAAAACTAAAAATCAGCAAGACACAGGCACCCGAAAGTTTAGGGCTGCTCTGTTGACAAGAACCTCCACTTCATGACGCCTTAAATATCCCAGGAAAGAGAAAAATGGATAAAGAAGTTGTGGTCCTTATGTACAATGGAATATCACTCAGACATGAAATCAATGTTATAAGGCTAGTAGAAGCAAGATGAGTGGAGTTAGGTACGACGATTCTAAGTGAAATAAGTCACACAGAAAAAGACACTTATCATAAGTTATCACTTATAGAGGGAATGTAAAAACCGCTACACTTGAACTGAATTACAAAACAGAACAGAGTCACACGTTTAGAAAACACACTATGGCTGCTTAACGGGAAAGGTGAGGTGGGGTGATGCATAAAACAAGGGTTTCAAATTCGCTCAGATACCGTTCCATACACCCAATATGTAATAGACAAGACCTACTCCTTGCTCAGTGAACTGGACTCAACACCCCCTATTCACCGCACAAGAATATATGTGACTAGTAAGAATCTTAAAACCTATATATTGATATCTCTCTGGAAGTGAGTCAAGGGGGTGTAAAGCCGCATAAACAGAGCCATGAAAAGCAGCTAAACCCCATTATAAAAATAAATTACTTTTAAAAACCCGTAAAACAAAGACAGTGAAAGAGAGAGACATTCTTACAAAATTCGTTCAGAGGCTGTGATGCAACCTGGATTGACCATATCTAGACCCACAGCTGGATGAGACATAAGGGTGGACACTCTTGGGGCTGAGAGGTTGGGTGAGGTTGCGTGAGCAAACGCAGACCCTTTAAAGTAGTACTGCGTGGTACCCATCCCATGGGTCCCAAATCTCCAGGTTCAAGGGCATCTTCCTACATCGAAAACATGCATGAGAAACCCAGAAGATGGTACACCATGTGATTTTGAAAGGTTTCTAAAACGCACCTCATTTCTCATCTCCTTGTGCTCGGGTTCACCATTCCAGCTACTTTACTAGCAATCTCCCTCCTTGGAGAATCAGCACCTTTAAGCTCCTGTTCCCTACAGGTTGCAATTTGTCCTGAGGATGAACGGGAAGAGGGGCAACCAATGAGAGACTAGATCTAGGTGTTGGGACAGGCACAGGTCACTCTATTTTCCCAACAGGAAGAAGAATTAACCACAGGCTCAGCCTGCCGCCCGGAACCAGAATAGGGCCTGAGGCAATCCCGTGCTTTTGCGGCCAGCTCCCAAAAAAGACAGTTGAAAAATGGACCTCAGGGGCACTGCAATTCACAAACCTGCAGAGTTATAAATGATAACTCTCGTCCACAAATATATTGAGGGAAGGCAACGAAGAGGAATTCAAAGCAAGGCAGAATTGCAGGAAACAGATTTCAGGAGGTAGATACGAATCGCCTTTAAAGCACATGAAAAGCGGCAAAACGTCGACAATGATGCCCTTGGCCAAAAAGGGCGTATGCGTTTTTTCCTGAATATATTCAGGAAAAAACGCATACGCCCTTTTTGGCCAACCAAGCAACCTGGAAAGGCAAATCAGCGCTACAAAGAAGTCTCGCTTCCCATCGGTGAAAAGGGCCATGCTGCAAAAAGTGTCAAAACGAGAAATGCAGGACAGGCCATGGAGAAATGGCAGCCTTGCTACACTGATGGGCGGGATGTAAATTGCCAACAGCCACTCTGGAGAAGTGTACGTTGTGTCCTGAAACATCGAAAAAACACAGCTTAGGGAGCATAGGGCACGTCCACTCATGGGCATATAAATTGGAAAAACTAAAAATCAGCAAGACACAGGCACCCGAAAGTTTAGGGCTGCTCTGTTGACAAGAACCTCCACTTCATGACGCCTTAAATATCCCAGGAAAGAGAAAAATGGATAAAGAAGTTGTGGTCCTTATGTACAATGGAATATCACTCAGACATGAAATCAAGGTTATAAGGCTAGTAGAAGCAAGATGAGTGGAGTTAGGTACGACGATTCTAAGTGAAATAAGTCACACAGAAAAAGACACTTATCATAAGCTATCACTTATAGAGGGAATGTAAAAACCGCTACACTGGAACTGAATTACAAAACAGAACAGAGTCACACGTTTAGAAAACACACTATGGCTGCTTAACGGGAAAGGTGAGGTGGGGTGATGCATAAAAAAAGGGTTTCAAATTCGCTCAGATACCGTTCCATACACCCAATATGTAATAGACAAGACCTACTCCTTGCTCAGTGAACTGGACTCAACACCCCCTATTCACCGCACAAGAATATATGTGACTAGTAAGAATCCTAAAACCTATATATTGATATCTCTCTGGAAGTGAGTCAAGGGGGTGTAAAGCCGCATAAACAGAGCCATGAAAAGCAGCTAAACCCCATTATAAAAATAAATTACTTTTAAAAACCCGTAAAACAAAGACAGTGAAAGAGAGAGACATTCTTACAAAATTCGTTCAGAGGCTGTGACGCAACCTGGATTGACCATATCTAGACCCACAGCTGGATGAGACATAAGGGTGGACACTCTTGGGGCTGAGAGGTTGGGTGAGGTTGCGTGAGCAAACGCAGACCCTTTAAAGTAGTACTGCGTGGTACCCATCCCATGGGTCCCAAATCTCCAGGTTCAAGGGCATCTTCCTACATCGAAAACATGCATGAGAAACCCAGAAGATGGTACACCATGTGATTTTGAAAGGTTTCTAAAACGCACCTCATTTCTCATCTCCTTGTGCTCGGGTTCGCCATTCCAGCTACTTTACTAGCAATCTCCCTCCTTGGAGAATCAGCACCTTTAAGCTCCTGTTCCCTACAGGTTGCAATTTGTCCTGAGGATGAACGGGAAGAGGGGCAACCAATGAGAGACTAGATCTAGGTGTTGGGACAGGCACAGGTCACTCTATTTTCCCAACAGGAAGAAGAATTAACCACAGGCTCAGCCTGCCGCCCGGAACCAGAATAGGGCCTGAGGCAATCCCGTGCTTTTGCGGCCAGCTCCCAAAAAAGACAGTTGAAAAATGGAGCTCAGGGGCACTGCAATTCACAAACCTGCAGAGTTATAAATGATAACTCTCGTCCACAAATATATTGGGGGAAGGCAACGAAGAGGAATTGAAAGCAAGGCAGAATTGCAGGAAACAGATTTCAGGAGGTAGATACGAATCGCCTTTAAAGCACATGAAAAGCGGCAAAACGTCGACAATGATGCCCTTGGCCAAAAAGGGCGTATGCGTTTTTTCCTGAATATATTCAGGAAAAAACGCATACGCCCTTTTTGGCCAACCAAGCAACCTGGAAAGGCAAATCAGCGCTACAAAGAAGTCTCGCATCCCATCGGTGAAAAGGGCCATGCTGCAAAAAGTGTCAAAACGAGAAATGCAGGACAGGCCATGGAGAAATGGCAGCCTTGCTACACTGATGGGCGGGATGTAAATTGCCAACAGCCACTCTGGAGAAGTGTACGTTGTGTCCTGAAACATCGAAAAAAAAACAGCTTAGGGAGGATAGGGCACGTCCACTCATGGGCATATAAATTGGAAAAACTAAAAATCAGCAAGACACAGGCACCCGAAAGTTTAGGGCTGCTCTGTTGACAAGAACCTCCACTTCATGACACCTTAAATATCCCAGGAAAGAGAAAAATGGATAAAGAAGTTGTGGTCCTTATGTACAATGGAATATCACTCAGACATGAAATCAATGTTATAAGGCTAGTAGAAGCAAGATGAGTGGAGTTAGGTACGACGATTCTAAGTGAAATAAGTCACACAGAAAAAGACACTTATCATAAGCTATCACTTATAGAGGGAATGTAAAAACCGCTACACTTGAACTGAATTACAAAACAGAACAGAGTCACACGTTTAGAAAACACACTATGGCTGCTTAACGGGAAAGGTGAGGTGGGGTGATGCATAAAACAAGGGTTTCAAATTCGCTCAGATACTGTTCCATACACCCAATATGTAATAGACAAGACCTACTCCTTGCTCAGTGAACTGGACTCAACACCCCATATTCACCGCACAAGAATATATGTGACTAGTAAGAATCTTAAAACCTATATATTGATATCTCTCTGGAAGTGAGTCAAGGGGGTGTAAAGCCGCATAAACAGAGCCATGAAAAGCAGCTAAACCCCATTATAAAAATAAATTACTTTTAAAAACCCGTAAAACAAAGACAGTGAAAGAGAGAGACATTCTTACAAAATTCGTTCAGAGGCTGTGACGCAACCTGGATTGACCATATCTAGACCCACAGCTGGATGAGACATAAGGGTGGACACTCTTGGGGCTGAGAGGTTGGGTGAGGTTGCGTGAGCAAACGCAGACCCTTGAAAGTAATACTGCGTGGTACCCATCCCATGGGTCCCAAATCTCCAGGTTCAAGGGCATCTTCCTACAACGAAAACATGCATGAGAAACCCAGAAGATGGTACACCATGTGATTTTGAAAGGTTTCTAAAACGCACCTCATTTCTCATCTCCTTGTGCTCGGGTTCGCCATTCCAGCTACTTTACTAGCAATCTCCCTCCTTGGAGAATCAGCACCTTTAAGCTCCTGTTCCCTACAGGATGCAATTTGTCCTGAGGATAAACGGGAAGAGGGGCAACCAATGAGAGACTAGATCTAGGTGTTGGGACAGGCACAGGTCACTCTATTTTCCCAACAGGAAGAAGAATTAACCACAGGCTCAGCCTGCCGCCCAGAACCAGAATAGGGCCAGAGGCAATCCCGTGCTTTTGCGGCCAGATCCCAAAAAAGACAGTTGAAAAATGGAGCTCAGGGGCACTGCAATTCACAAACCTGCAGAGTTATAAATGATAACTCTCGTCCACAAATATATTGAGGGAAGGCAACGAAGAGGAATTGAAAGCAAGGCAGAATTGCAGGAAACAGATTTCAGGAGGTAGATACGAATCGCCTTTAAAGCACATGAAAAGCGGCAAAACGTCGACAATGATGCCCTTGGCCAAAAAGGGCGTATGCGTTTTTTCCTGAATATATTCAGGAAAAAACGCATACGCCCTTTTTGGCCAACCAAGCAACCTGGAAAGGCAAATCAGCGCTACAAAGAAGTCTCGCATCCCATCGGTGAAAAGGGCCATGCTGCAAAAAGTGTCAAAACGAGAAATGCAGGACAGGCCATGGAGAAATGGCAGCCTTGCTACACTGATGGGCGGGATGTAAATTGCCAACAGCCACTCTGGAGAAGTGTACGTTGTGTCCTGAAACATCGAAAAAAAACAGCTTAGGGAGCATAGGGCACGTCCACTCATGGGCATATAAATTGGAAAAACTAAAAATCAGCAAGACACAGGCACCCGAAAGTTTAGGGCTGCTCTGTTGACAAGAACCTCCACTTCATGACACCTTAAATATCCCAGGAAAGAGAAAAATGGATAAAGAAGTTGTGGTCCTTATGTACAATGGAATATCACTCAGACATGAAATCAATGTTATAAGGCTAGTAGAAGCAAGATGAGTGGAGTTAGGTACGACAATTCTAAGTGAAATAAGTCACACAGAAAAAGACACTTATCATAAGCTATCACTTATAGAGAGAATGTAAAAACCGCTACACTTGAACTGAATTACAAAACAGAACAGAGTCACACGTTTAGAAAACACACTATGGCTGCTTAACGGGAAAGGTGAGGTGGGGTGATGCATAAAACAAGGGTTTCAAATTCGCTCAGATACCGTTCCATACACCCAATATGTAATAGACAAGACCTACTCCTTGCTCAGTGAACTGGACTCAACACCCCCTATTCACCGCACAAGAATATATGTGACTAGTAAGAATCTTAAAACCTATATATTGATATCTCTCTGGAAGTGAGTCAAGGGGGTGTAAAGCCGCATAAACAGAGCCATGAAAAGCAGCTAAACCCCATTATAAAAATAAATTACTTTTAAAAACCCGTAAAACAAAGACAGTGAAAGAGAGAGACATTCTTACAAAATTCGTTCAGAGGCTGTGATGCAACCTGGATTGACCATATCTAGACCCACAGCTGGATGAGACATAAGGGTGGACACTCTTGGGGCTGAGAGGTTGGGTGAGGTTGCGTGAGCAAACGCAGACCCTTGAAAGTAGTACTGCGTGGTACCCATCCCATGGGTCCCAAATCTCCAGGTTCAAGGGCATCTTCCTACATCGAAAACATGCATGAGAAACCCAGAAGATGGTACACCATGTGATTTTGAAAGGTTTCTAAAACGCACCTCATTTCTCATCTCCTTGTGCTCGGGTTCGCCATTCCAGCTACTTTACTAGCAATCTCCCTCCTTGGAGAATCAGCACCTTTAAGCTCCTGTTCCCTACAGGTTGCAATTTGTCCTGAGGATGAACGGGAAGAGGGGCAACCAATGAGAGACTAGATCTAGGTGTTGGGACAGGCACAGGTCACTCTATTTTCCCAACAGGAAGAAGAATTAACCACAGGCTCAGCCTGCCGCCCGGAACCAGAATAGGGCCTGAGGCAATCCCGTGCTTTTGCGGCCAGCTCCCAAAAAAGACAGTTGAAAAATGGAGCTCAGGGGCACTGCAATTCACAAACCTGCAGAGTTATAAATGATAACTCTCGTCCACAAATATATTGAGGGAAGGCAACGAAGAGGAATTCAAAGCAAGGCAGAATTGCAGGAAACAGATTTCAGGAGGTAGATACGAATCGCCTTTAAAGCACATGAAAAGCGGCAAAACGTCGACAATGATGCCCTTGGCCAAAAAGGGCGTATGCGTTTTTTCCTGAATATATTCAGGAAAAAACGCATACGCCCTTTTTGGCCAACCAAGCAACCTGGAAAGGCAAATCAGCGCTACAAAGAAGTCTCGCATCCCATCGGTGAAAAGGGCCATGCTGCAAAAAGTGTCAAAACGAGAAATGCAGGACAGGCCATGGAGAAATGGCAGCCTTGCTACACTGATGGGCGGGATGTAAATTGCCAACAGCCACTCTGGAGAAGTGTACGTTGTGTCCTGAAACATCGAAAAAAAACAGCTTAGGGAGCATAGGGCACGTCCACTCATGGGCATATAAATTGGAAAAACTAAAAATCAGCAAGACACAGGCACCCGAAAGTTTAGAGCTGCTCTGTTGACAAGAACCTCCACTTCATGACACCTTAAATATCCCAGGAAAGAGAAAAATGGATAAAGAAGTTGTGGTCCTTATGTACAATGGAATATCACTCAGACATGAAATCAATGTTATAAGGCTAGTAGAAGCAAGATGAGTGGAGTTAGGTACGACGATTCTAAGTGAAATAAGTCACACAGAAAAAGACACTTATCATAAGCTATCACTTATAGAGGGAATGTAAAAACCGCTACACTTGAACTGAATTACAAAACAGAACAGAGTCACACGTTTAGAAAACACACTATGGCTGCTTAACGGGAAAGGTGAGGTGGGGTGATGCATAAAACAAGGGTTTCAAATTCGCTCAGATACCGTTCCATACACACAATATGTAATAGACAAGACCTACTCCTTGCTCAGTGAAATGGACTCAACACCCCCTATTCACCGCACAAGAATATATGTGACTAGTAAGAATCTTAAAACCTATATATTGATATCTCTCTGGAAGTGAGTCAAGGGGGTGTAAAGCCGCATAAACAGAGCCATGAAAAGCAGCTAAACCCCATTATAAAAATAAATTACTTTTAAAAACCCGTAAAACAAAGACAGTGAAAGAGAGAGACATTCTTACAAAATTCGTTCAGAGGCTGTGATGCAACCTGGATTGACCATATCTAGACCCACAGCTGGATGAGACATAAGGGTGGACACTCTTGGGGCTGAGAGGTTGGGTGAGGTTGCGTGAGCAAACGCAGACCCTTGAAAGTAGTACTGCGTGGTACCCATCCCATGGGTCCCAAATCTCCAGGTTCAAGGGCATCTTCCTACATCGAAAACATGCATGAGAAACCCAGAAGATGGTACACCATGTGATTTTGAAAGGTTTCTAAAACGCACCTCATTTCTCATCTCCTTGTGCTCGGGTTCGCCATTCCAGCTACTTTACTAGCAATCTCCCTCCTTGGAGAATCAGCACCTTTAAGCTCCTGTTCCCTACAGGTTGCAATTTGTCCTGAGGATGAACGGGAAGAGGGGCAACCAATGAGAGACTAGATCTAGGTGTTGGGACAGGCACAGGTCACTCTATTTTCCCAAAAGGAAGAAGAATTAACCACAGGCTCAGCCTGCCGCCCGGAACCAGAATAGGGCCTGAGGCAATCCCGTGCTTTTGCGGCCAGCTCCCAAAAAAGACAGTTGAAAAATGGAGCTCAGGGGCACTGCCATTCACAAACCTGCAGAGTTATAAATGATAACTCTCGTCCACAAATATATTGAGGGAAGGCAACGAAGAGGAATTGAAAGCAAGGCAGAATTGCAGGAAACAGATTTCAGGAGGTAGATACGAATCGCCTTTAAAGCACATGAAAAGCGGCAAAACGTCGACAATGATGCCCTTGGCCAAAAAGGGCGTATGCGTTTTTTCCTGAATATATTCAGGAAAAAACGCATACGCCCTTTTTGGCCAACCAAGCAACCTGGAAAGGCAAATCAGCGCTACAAAGAAGTCTCGCTTCCCATCGGTGAAAAGGGCCATGCTGCAAAAAGTGTCAAAACGAGAAATGCAGGACAGGCCATGGAGAAATGGCAGCCTTGCTACACTGATGGGCGGGATGTAAATTGCCAACAGCCACTCTGGAGAAGTGTACGTTGTGTCCTGAAACATCGAAAAAACACAGCTTAGGGAGCATAGGGCACGTCCACTCATGGGCATATAAATTGGAAAAACTAAAAATCAGCAAGACACAGGCACCCGAAAGTTTAGGGCTGCTCTGTTGACAAGAACCTCCACTTCATGACGCCTTAAATATCCCAGGAAAGAGAAAAATGGATAAAGAAGTTGTGGTCCTTATGTACAATGGAATATCACTCAGACATGAAATCAATGTTATAAGGCTAGTAGAAGCAAGATGAGTGGAGTTAGGTACGACGATTCTAAGTGAAATAAGTCACACAGAAAAAGACACTTATCATAAGCTATCACTTATAGAGGGAAGGTAAAAACCGCTACACTTGAACTGAATTACAAAACAGAACAGAGTCACACGTTTAGAAAACACACTATGGCTGCTTAACGGGAAAGGTGAGGTGGGGTGATGCATAAAACAAGGGTTTCAAATTCGCTCAGATACCGTTCCATACACCCAATATGTAATAGACAAGACCTACTCCTTGCTCAGTGAACTGGACTCAACACCCCCTATTCACCGCACAAGAATATATGTGACTAGTAAGAATCTTAAAACCTATATATTGATATCTCTCTGGAAGTGAGTCAAGGGGGTGTAAAGCCGCATAAACAGAGCCATGAAAAGCAGCTAAACCCCATTATAAAAATAAATTACTTTTAAAAACCCGTAAAACAAAGACAGTGAAAGAGAGAGACATTCTTACAAAATTCGTTCAGAGGCTGTGATGCAACCTGGATTGACCATATCTAGACCCACAGCTGGATGAGACATAAGGGTGGACACTCTTGGGGCTGAGAGGTTGGGTGAGGTTGCGTGAGCAAACGCAGACCCTTTAAAGTAGTACTGCGTGGTACCCATCCCATGGGTCCCAAATCTCCAGGTTCAAGGGCATCTTCCTACATCGAAAACATGCATGAGAAACCCAGAAGATGGTACACCATGTGATTTTGAAAGGTTTCTAAAACGCACCTCATTTCTCATCTCCTTGTGCTCGGGTTCGCCATTCAAGCTACTTTACTAGCAATCTCCCTACTTGGAGAATCAGCACCTTTAAGCTCCTGTTCCCTACAGGTTGCAATTTGTCCTGAGGATGAACGGGAAGAGGGGCAACCAATGAGAGACTAGATCTAGGTGTTGGGACAGGCACAGGTCACTCTATTTTCCCAACAGGAAGAAGAATTAACCACAGGCTCAGCCTGCCGCCCGGAACCAGAATAGGGCCTGAGGCAATCCCGTGCTTTTGCGGCCAGCTCCCAAAAAAGACAGTTGAAAAATGGAGCTCAGGGGCACTGCCATTCACAAACCTGCAGAGTTATAAATGATAACTCTCGTCCACAAATATATTGAGGGAAGGCAACGAAGAGGAATTGAAAGCAAGGCAGAATTGCAGGAAACAGATTTCAGGAGGTAGATACGAATCGCCTTTAAAGCACATGAAAAGCGGCAAAAGTCGACAATGATGCCCTTGGCCAAAAAGGGCGTATGCGTTTTTTCCTGAATATATTCAGGAAAAAACGCATACGCCCTTTTTGGCCAACCAAGCAACCTGGAAAGGCAAATCAGCGCTACAAAGAAGTCTCGCTTCCCATCGGTGAAAAGGGCCATGCTGCAAAAAGTGTCAAAACGAGAAATGCAGGACAGGCCATGGAGAAATGGCAGCCTTGCTACACTGATGGGCGGGATGTAAATTGCCAACAGCCACTCTGGAGAAGTGTACGTTGTGTCCTGAAACATCGAAAAAACACAGCTTAGGGAGCATAGGGCACGTCCACTCATGGGCATATAAATTGGAAAAACTAAAAATCAGCAAGACACAGGCACCCGAAAGTTTAGGGCTGCTCTGTTGACAAGAACCTCCACTTCATGACGCCTTAAATATCCCAGGAAAGAGAAAAATGGATAAAGAAGTTGTGGTCCTTATGTACAATGGAATATCACTCAGACATGAAATCAATGTTATAAGGCTAGTAGAAGCAAGATGAGTGGAGTTAGGTACGACGATTCTAAGTGAAATAAGTCACACAGAAAAAGACACTTATCATAAGCTATCACTTATAGAGGGAATGTAAAAACCGCTACACTTGAACTGAATTACAAAACAGAACAGAGTCACACGTTTAGAAAACACACTATGGCTGCTTAACGGGAAAGGTGAGGTGGGGTGATGCATAAAACAAGGGTTTCAAATTCGCTCAGATACCGTTCCATACACCCAATATGTAATAGACAAGACCTACTCCTTGCTCAGTGAACTGGACTCAACACCCCCTATTCACCGCACAAGAATATATGTGACTAGTAAGAATCTTAAAACCTATATATTGATATCTCTCTGGAAGTGAGTCAAGGGGGTGTAAAGCCGCATAAACAGAGCCATGAAAAGCAGCTAAACCCCATTATAAAAATAAATTACTTTTAAAAACCCGTAAAACAAAGACAGTGAAAGAGAGAGACATTCTTACAAAATTCGTTCAGAGGCTGTGACGCAACTTGGATTGACCATATCTAGACCCACAGCTGGATGAGACATAAGGGTGGACACTCTTGGGGCTGAGAGGTTGGGTGAGGTTGCGTGAGCAAACGCAGACCCTTGAAAGTAGTACTGCGTGGTACCCATCCCATGGGTCCCAAATCTCCAGGTTCAAGGGCATCTTCCTACATCGAAAACATGCATGAGAAACCCAGAAGATGGTACACCATGTGATTTTGAAAGGTTTCTAAAACGCACCTCATTTCTCATCTCCTTGTGCTCGGGTTCGCCATTCCAGCTACTTTACTAGCAATCTCCCTACTTGGAGAATCAGCACCTTTAAGCTCCTGTTCCCTACAGGTTGCAATTTGTCCTGAGGATGAACGGGAAGAGGGGCAACCAATGAGAGACTAGATCTAGGTGTTGGGACAGGCACAGGTCACTCTATATTCCCAACAGGAAGAAGAATTAACCACAGGCTCAGCCTGCTGCCCGGAACCAGAATAGGGCCTGAGGCAATCCCGTGCTTTTGCGGCCAGCTCCCAAAAAAGACAGTTGAAAAATGGAGCTCAGGGGCACTGCAATTCACAAACCTGCAGAGTTATAAATGATAACTCTCGTCCACAAATATATTGAGGGAAGGCAACGAAGAGGAATTGAAAGCAAGGCAGAATTGCAGGAAACAGATTTCAGGAGGTAGATACGAATCGCCTTTAAAGCACATGAAAAGCGGCAAAACGTCGACAATGATGCCCTTGGCCAAAAAGGGCGTATGCGTTTTTTCCTGAATATATTCAGGAAAAAACGCATACGCCCTTTTTGGCCAACCAAGCAACCTGGAAAGGCAAATCAGCGCTACAAAGAAGTCTCGCTTCCCATCGGTGAAAAGGGCCATGCTGCAAAAAGTGTCAAAACGAGAAATGCAGGACAGGCCATGGAGAAATGGCAGCCTTGCTACACTGATGGGCGGGATGTAAATTGCCAACAGCCACTCTGGAGAAGTGTACGTTGTGTCCTGAAACATCGAAAAAACACAGCTTAGGGAGCATAGGGCACGTCCACTCATGGGCATATAAATTGGAAAAACTAAAAATCAGCAAGACACAGGCACCCGAAAGTTTAGGGCTGCTCTGTTGACAAGAACCTCCACTTCATGACGCCTTAAATATCCCAGGAAAGAGAAAAATGGATAAAGAAGTTGTGGTCCTTATGTACAATGGAATATCACTCAGACATGAAATCAATGTTATAAGGCTAGTAGAAGCAAGATGAGTGGAGTTAGGTACGACGATTCTAAGTGAAATAAGTCACACAGAAAAAGACACTTATCATAAGCTATCACTTATAGAGGGAATGTAAAAACCGCTACACTTGAACTGAATTACAAAACAGAACAGAGTCACACGTTTAGAAAACACACTATGGCTGCTTAACGGGAAAGGTGAGGTGGGGTGATGCATAAAACAAGGGTTTCAAATTCGCTCAGATACCGTTCCATACACCCAATATGTAATAGACAAGACCTACTCCTTGCTCAGTGAACTGGACTCAACACCCCCTATTCACCGCACAAGAATATATGTGACTAGTAAGAATCTTAAAACCTATATATTGATATCTCTCTGGAAGTGAGTCAAGGGGGTGTAAAGCCGCATAAACAGAGCCATGAAAAGCAGCTAAACCCCATTATAAAAATAAATTACTTTTAAAAACCCGTAAAACAAAGACAGTGAAAGAGAGAGACATTCTTACAAAATTCGTTCAGAGGCTGTGATGCAACCTGGATTGACCATATCTAGACCCACAGCTGGATGAGACATAAGGGTGGACACTCTTGGGGCTGAGAGGTTGGGTGAGGTTGCGTGAGCAAACGCAGACCCTTTAAAGTAGTACTGCGTGGTACCCATCCCATGGGTCCCAAATCTCCAGGTTCAAGGGCATCTTCCTACATCGAAAACATGCATGAGAAACCCAGAAGATGGTACACCATGTGATTTTGAAAGGTTTCTAAAACGCACCTCATTTCTCATCTCCTTGTGCTCGGGTTCGCCATTCCAGCTACTTTACTAGCAATCTCCCTCCTTGGAGAATCAGCACCTTTAAGCTCCTGTTCCCTACAGGTTGCAATTTGTCCTGAGGATGAACGGGAAGAGGGGCAACCAATGAGAGACTAGATCTAGGTGTTGGGACAGGCACAGGTCACTCTATTTTCCCAACAGGAAGAAGAATTAACCACAGGCTCAGCCTGCCGCCCGGAACCAGAATAGGGCCTGAGGCAATCCCGTGCTTTTGCGGCCAGCTCCCAAAAAAGACAGTTGAAAAATGGAGCTCAGGGGCACTGCAATTCACAAACCTGCAGAGTTATAAATGATAACTCTCGTCCACAAATATATTGGGGGAAGGCAACGAAGAGGAATTGAAAGCAAGGCAGAATTGCAGGAAACAGATTTCAGGAGGTAGATACGAATCGCCTTTAAAGCACATGAAAAGCGGCAAAACGTCGACAATGATGCCCTTGGCCAAAAAGGGCGTATGCGTTTTTTCCTGAATATATTCAGGAAAAAACGCATACGCCCTTTTTGGCCAACCAAGCAACCTGGAAAGGCAAATCAGCGCTACAAAGAAGTCTCGCATCCCATCGGTGAAAAGGGCCATGCTGCAAAAAGTGTCAAAACGAGAAATGCAGGACAGGCCATGGAGAAATGGCAGCCTTGCTACACTGATGGGCGGGATGTAAATTGCCAACAGCCACTCTGGAGAAGTGTACGTTGTGTCCTGAAACATCGAAAAAAAACAGCTTAGGGAGCATAGGGCACGTCCACTCATGGGCATATAAATTGGAAAAACTAAAAATCAGCAAGACACAGGCACCCGAAAGTTTAGGGCTGCTCTGTTGACAAGAACCTCCACTTCATGACACCTTAAATATCCCAGGAAAGAGAAAAATGGATAAAGAAGTTGTGGTCCTTATGTACAATGGAATATCACTCAGACATGAAATCAATGTTATAAGGCTAGTAGAAGCAAGATGAGTGGAGTTAGGTACGACGATTCTAAGTGAAATAAGTCACACAGAAAAAGACACTTATCATAAGCTATCACTTATAGAGGGAATGTAAAAACCGCTACACTTGAACTGAATTACAAAACAGAACAGAGTCACACGTTTAGAAAACACACTATGGCTGCTTAACGGGAAAGGTGAGGTGGGGTGATGCATAAAACAAGGGTTTCAAATTCGCTCAGATACCGTTCCATACACCCAATATGTAATAGACAAGACCTACTCCTTGCTCAGTGAACTGGACTCAACACCCCCTATTCACCGCACAAGAATATATGTGACTAGTAAGAATCTTAAAACCTATATATTGATATCTCTCTGGAAGTGAGTCAAGGGGGTGTAAAGCCGCATAAACAGAGCCATGAAAAGCAGCTAAACCCCATTATAAAAATAAATTACTTTTAAAAACCCGTAAAACAAAGACAGTGAAAGAGAGAGACATTCTTACAAAATTCGTTCAGAGGCTGTGATGCAACCTGGATTGACCATATCTAGACCCACAGCTGGATGAGACATAAGGGTGGACACTCTTGGGGCTGAGAGGTTGGGTGAGGTTGCGTGAGCAAACGCAGACCCTTTAAAGTAGTACTGCGTGGTACCCATCCCATGGGTCCCAAATCTCCAGGTTCAAGGGCATCTTCCTACATCGAAAACATGCATGAGAAACCCAGAAGATGGTACACCATGTGATTTTGAAAGGTTTCTAAAACGCACCTCATTTCTCATCTCCTTGTGCTCGGGTTCGCCATTCCAGCTACTTTACTAGCAATCTCCCTCCTTGGAGAATCAGCACCTTTAAGCTCCTGTTCCCTACAGGTTGCAATTTGTCCTGAGGATGAACGGGAAGAGGGGCAACCAATGAGAGACTAGATCTAGGTGTTGGGACAGGCACAGGTCACTCTATTTTCCCAACAGGAAGAAGAATTAACCACAGGCTCAGCCTGCCGCCCGGAACCAGAATAGGGCCTGAGGCAATCCCGTGCTTTTGCGGCCAGCTCCCAAAAAAGACAGTTGAAAAATGGAGCTCAGGGGCACTGCAATTCACAAACCTGCAGAGTTATAAATGATAACTCTCGTCCACAAATATATTGGGGGAAGGCAACGAAGAGGAATTGAAAGCAAGGCAGAATTGCAGGAAACAGATTTCAGGAGGTAGATACGAATCGCCTTTAAAGCACATGAAAAGCGGCAAAACGTCGACAATGATGCCCTTGGCCAAAAAGGGCGTATGCGTTTTTTCCTGAATATATTCAGGAAAAAACGCATACGCCCTTTTTGGCCAACCAAGCAACCTGGAAAGGCAAATCAGCGCTACAAAGAAGTCTCGCATCCCATCGGTGAAAAGGGCCATGCTGCAAAAAGTGTCAAAACGAGAAATGCAGGACAGGCCATGGAGAAATGGCAGCCTTGCTACACTGATGGGCGGGATGTAAATTGCCAACAGCCACTCTGGAGAAGTGTACGTTGTGTCCTGAAACATCGAAAAAAAACAGCTTAGGGAGCATAGGGCACGTCCACTCATGGGCATATAAATTGGAAAAACTAAAAATCAGCAAGACACAGGCACCCGAAAGTTTAGGGCTGCTCTGTTGACAAGAACCTCCACTTCATGACACCTTAAATATCCCAGGAAAGAGAAAAATGGATAAAGAAGTTGTGGTCCTTATGTACAATGGAATATCACTCAGACATGAAATCAATGTTATAAGGCTAGTAGAAGCAAGATGAGTGGAGTTAGGTACGACGATTCTAAGTGAAATAAGTCACACAGAAAAAGACACTTATCATAAGCTATCACTTATAGAGGGAATGTAAAAACCGCTACACTTGAACTGAATTACAAAACAGAACAGAGTCACACGTTTAGAAAACACACTATGGCTGCTTAACGGGAAAGGTGAGGTGGGGTGATGCATAAAACAAGGGTTTCAAATTCGCTCAGATACCGTTCCATACACCCAATATGTAATAGACAAGACCTACTCCTTGCTCAGTGAAATGGACTCAACACCCCCTATTCACCGCACAAGAATATATGTGACTAGTAACAATCTTAAAACCTATATATTGATATCTCTCTGGAAGTGAGTCAAGGGGGTGTAAAGCCGCATAAACAGAGCCATGAAAAGCAGCTAAACCCCATTATAAAAATAAATTACTTTTAAAAACCCGTAAAACAAAGACAGTGAAAGAGAGAGACATTCTTACAAAATTCGTTCAGAGGCTGTGATGCAACCTGGATTGACCATATCTAGACCCACAGCTGGATGAGACATAAGGGTGGACACTCTTGGGGCTGAGAGGTTGGGTGAGGTTGCGTGAGCAAACGCAGACCCTTTAAAGTAGTACTGCGTGGTACCCATCCCATGGGTCCCAAATCTCCAGGTTCAAGGGCATCTTCCTACATCGAAAACATGCATGAGAAACCCAGAAGATGGTACACCATGTGATTTTGAAAGGTTTCTAAAACGCACCTCATTTCTCATCTCCTTGTGCTCGGGTTCGCCATTCCAGCTACTTTACTAGCAATCTCCCTACTTGGAGAATCAGCACCTTTAAGCTCCTGTTCCCTACAGGTTGCAATTTGTCCTGAGGATGAACGGGAAGAGGGGCAACCAATGAGAGACTAGATCTAGGTGTTGGGACAGGCACAGGTCACTCTATTTTCCCAACAGGAAGAAGAATTAACCACAGGCTCAGCCTGCCGCCCGGAACCAGAATAGGGCCTGAGGCAGTCCCGTGCTTTTGCGGCCAGCTCCCAAAAAAGACAGTTGAAAAATGGAGCTCAGGGGCACTGCAATTCACAAACCTGCAGAGTTATAAATGATAACTCTCGTCCACAAATATATTGAGGGAAGGCAACGAAGAGGAATTCAAAGCAAGGCAGAATTGCAGGAAACAGATTTCAGGAGGTAGATACGAATCGCCTTTAAAGCACATGAAAAGCGGCAAAACGTCGACAATGATGCCCTTGGCCAAAAAGGGCGTATGCGTTTTTTCCTGAATATATTCAGGAAAAAACGCATACGCCCTTTTTGGCCAACCAAGCAACCTGGAAAGGCAAATCAGCGCTACAAAGAAGTCTCGCTTCCCATCGGTGAAAAGGGCCATGCTGCAAAAAGTGTCAAAACGAGAAATGCAGGACAGGCCATGGAGAAATGGCAGCCTTGCTACACTGATGGGCGGGATGTAAATTGCCAACAGCCACTCTGGAGAAGTGTACGTTGTGTCCTGAAACATCGAAAAAACACAGCTTAGGGAGCATAGGGCACGTCCACTCATGGGCATATAAATTGGAAAAACTAAATATCAGCAAGACACAGGCACCCGAAAGTTTAGGGCTGCTCTGTTGACAAGAACCTCCACTTCATGACGCCTTAAATATCCCAGGAAAGAGAAAAATGGATAAAGAAGTTGTGGTCCTTATGTACAATGGAATATCACTCAGACATGAAATCAATGTTATAAGGCTAGTAGAAGCAAGATGAGTGGAGTTAGGTACGACGATTCTAAGTGAAATAAGTCACAGAGAAAAAGACACTTATCATAAGCTATCACTTATAGAGGGAATGTAAAAACCGCTACACTTGAACTGAATTACAAAACAGAACAGAGTCACACGTTTAGAAAACACACTATGGCTGCTTAACGGGAAAGGTGATGTGGGGTGATGCATAAAACAAGGGTTTCAAATTCGCTCAGATACCGTTCCATACACCCAATATGTAATAGACAAGACCTACTCCTTGCTCAGTGAACTGGACTCAACACCCCCTATTCACCGCACAAGAATATATGTGACTAGTAAGAATCTTAAAACCTATATATTGATATCTCTCTGGAAGTGAGTCAAGGGGGTGTAAAGCCGCATAAACAGAGCCATGAAAAGCAGCTAAACCCCATTATAAAAATAAATTACTTTTAAAAACCCGTAAAACAAAGACAGTGAAAGAGAGAGACATTCTTACAAAATTCGTTCAGAGGCTGTGACGCAACCTGGATTGACCATATCTAGACCCACAGCTGGATGAGACATAAGGGTGGACACTCTTGGGGCTGAGAGGTTGGGTGAGGTTGCGTGAGCAAACGCAGACCCTTGAAAGTAATACTGCGTGGTACCCATCCCATGGGTCCCAAATCTCCAGGTTCAAGGGCATCTTCCTACATCGAAAACATGCATGAGAAACCCAGAAGATGGTACACCATGTGATTTTGAAAGGTTTCTAAAACGCACCTCATTTCTCATCTCCTTGTGCTCGGGTTCGCCATTCCAGCTACTTTACTAGCAATCTCCCTCCTTGGAGAATCAGCACCTTTAAGCTCCTGTTACCTACAGGATGCAATTTGTCCTGAGGATAAACGGGAAGAGGGGCAACCAATGAGAGACTAGATCTAGGTGTTGGGACAGGCACAGGTCACTCTATTTTCCCAACAGGAAGAAGAATTAACCACAGGCTCAGCCTGCCGCCCAGAACCAGAATAGGGCCAGAGGCAATCCCGTGCTTTTGCGGCCAGATCCCAAAAAAGACAGTTGAAAAATGGAGCTCAGGGGCACTGCAATTCACAAACCTGCAGAGTTATAAATGATAACTCTCGTCCACAAATATATTGAGGGAAGGCAACGAAGAGGAATTGAAAGCAAGGCAGAATTGCAGGAAACAGATTTCAGGAGGTAGATACGAATCGCCTTTAAAGCACATGAAAAGCGGCAAAACGTCGACAATGATGCCCTTGGCCAAAAAGGGCGTATGCGTTTTTTCCTGAATATATTCAGGAAAAAACGCATACGCCCTTTTTGGCCAACCAAGCAACCTGGAAAGGCAAATCAGCGCTACAAAGAAGTCTCGCATCCCATCGGTGAAAAGGGCCATGCTGCAAAAAGTGTCAAAACGAGAAATGCAGGACAGGCCATGGAGAAATGGCAGCCTTGCTACACTGATGGGCGGGATGTAAATTGCCAACAGCCACTCTGGAGAAGTGTACGTTGTGTCCTGAAATATCGAAAAAAAACAGCTTAGGGAGCATAGGGCACGTCCACTCATGGGCATATAAATTGGAAAAACTAAAAATCAGCAAGACACAGGCACCCGAAAGTTTAGGGCTGCTCTGTTGACAAGAACCTCCACTTCATGACACCTTAAATATCCCAGGAAAGAGAATAATGGATAAAGAAGTTGTGGTCCTTATGTACAATGGAATATCACTCAGACATGAAATCAATGTTATAAGGCTAGTAGAAGCAAGATGAGTGGAGTTAGGTACGACGATTCTAAGTGAAATAAGTCACACAGAAAAAGACACTTATCATAAGCTATCACTTATAGAGGGAATGTAAAAACCGCTACACTTGAACTGAATTACAAAACAGAACAGAGTCACACGTTTAGAAAACACACTATGGCTGCTTAACGGGAAAGGTGAGGTGGGGTGATGCATAAAACAAGGGTTTCAAATTCGCTCAGATACCGTTCCATACACCCAATATGTAATAGACAAGACCTACTCCTTGCTCAGTGAACTGGACTCAACACCCCCTATTCACCGCACAAGAATATATGTGACTAGTAAGAATCTTAAAACCTATATATTGATATCTCTCTGGAAGTGAGTCAAGGGGGTGTAAAGCCGCATAAACAGAGCCATGAAAAGCAGCTAAACCCCATTATAAAAATAAATTACTTTTAAAAACCCGTAAAACAAAGACAGTGAAAGAGAGAGACATTCTTACAAAATTCGTTCAGAGGCTGTGATGCAACCTGGATTGACCATATCTAGACCCACAGCTGGATGAGACATAAGGGTGGACACTCTTGGGGCTGAGAGGTTGGGTGAGGTTGCGTGAGCAAACGCAGACCCTTGAAAGTAGTACTGCGTGGTACCCATCCCATGGGTCCCAAATCTCCAGGTTCAAGGGCATCTTCCTACATCGAAAACATGCATGAGAAACCCAGAAGATGGTACACCATGTGATTTTGAAAGGTTTCTAAAACGCACCTCATTTCTCATCTCCTTGTGCTCGGGTTCGCCATTCCAGCTACTTTACTAGCAATCTCCCTCCTTGGAGAATCAGCACCTTTAAGCTCCTGTTCCCTACAGGTTGCAATTTGTCCTGAGGATGAACGGGAAGAGGGGCAACCAATGAGAGACTAGATCTAGGTGTTGGGACAGGCACAGGTCACTCTATTTTCCCAACAGGAAGAAGAATTAACCACAGGCTCAGCCTGCCGCCCGGAACCAGAATAGGGCCTGAGGCAATCCCGTGCTTTTGCGGCCAGCTCCCAAAAAAGACAGTTGAAAAATGGAGCTCAGGGGCACTGCAATTCACAAACCTGCAGAGTTATAAATGATAACTCTCGTCCACAAATATATTGAGGGAAGGCAACGAAGAGGAATTCAAAGCAAGGCAGAATTGCAGGAAACAGATTTCAGGAGGTAGATACGAATCGCCTTTAAAGCACATGAAAAGCGGCAAAACGTCGACAATGATGCCCTTGGCCAAAAAGGGCGTATGCGTTTTTTCCTGAATATATTCAGGAAAAAACGCATACGCCCTTTTTGGCCAACCAAGCAACCTGGAAAGGCAAATCAGCGCTACAAAGAAGTCTCGCATCCCATCGGTGAAAAGGGCCATGCTGCAAAAAGTGTCAAAACGAGAAATGCAGGACAGGCCATGGAGAAATGGCAGCCTTGCTACACTGATGGGCGGGATGTAAATTGCCAACAGCCACTCTGGAGAAGTGTACGTTGTGTCCTGAAATATCGAAAAAAAACAGCTTAGGGAGCATAGGGCACGTCCACTCATGGGCATATAAATTGGAAAAACTAAAAATCAGCAAGACACAGGCACCCGAAAGTTTAGGGCTGCTCTGTTGACAAGAACCTCCACTTCATGACACCTTAAATATCCCAGGAAAGAGAAAAATGGATAAAGAAGTTGTGGTCCTTATGTACAATGGAATATCACTCAGACATGAAATCAATGTTATAAGGCTAGTAGAAGCAAGATGAGTGGAGTTAGGTACGACGATTCTAAGTGAAATAAGTCACACAGAAAAAGACACTTATCATAAGCTATCACTTATAGAGGGAATGTAAAAACCGCTACACTTGAACTGAATTACAAAACAGAACAGAGTCACACGTTTAGAAAACACACTATGGCTGCTTAACGGGAAAGGTGAGGTGGGGTGATGCATAAAACAAGGGTTTCAAATTCGCTCAGATACCGTTCCATACACCCAATATGTAATAGACAAGACCTACTCCTTGCTCAGTGAACTGGACTCAACACCCCCTATTCACCGCACAAGAATATATGTGACTAGTAAGAATCTTAAAACCTATATATTGATATCTCTCTGGAAGTGAGTCAAGGGGGTGTAAAGCCGCATAAACAGAGCCATGAAAAGCAGCTAAACCCCATTATAAAAATAAATTACTTTTAAAAACCCGTAAAACAAAGACAGTGAAAGAGAGAGACATTCTTACAAAATTCGTTCAGAGGCTGTGATGCAACCTGGATTGACCATATCTAGACCCACAGCTGGATGAGACATAAGGGTGGACACTCTTGGGGCTGAGAGGTTGGGTGAGGTTGCGTGAGCAAACGCAGACCCTTGAAAGTAGTACTGCGTGGTACCCATCCCATGGGTCCCAAATCTCCAGGTTCAAGGGCATCTTCCTACATCGAAAACATGCATGAGAAACCCAGAAGATGGTACACCATGTGATTTTGAAAGGTTTCTAAAACGCACCTCATTTCTCATCTCCTTGTGCTCGGGTTCGCCATTCCAGCTACTTTACTAGCAATCTCCCTCCTTGGAGAATCAGCACCTTTAAGCTCCTGTTCCCTACAGGTTGCAATTTGTCCTGAGGATGAACGGGAAGAGGGGCAACCAATGAGAGACTAGATCTAGGTGTTGGGACAGGCACAGGTCACTCTATTTTCCCAACAGGAAGAAGAATTAACCACAGGCTCAGCCTGCCGCCCGGAACCAGAATAGGGCCTGAGGCAATCCCGTGCTTTTGCGGCCAGCTCCCAAAAAAGACAGTTGAAAAATGGAGCTCAGGGGCACTGCAATTCACAAACCTGCAGAGTTATAAATGATAACTCTCGTCCACAAATATATTGAGGGAAGGCAACGAAGAGGAATTCAAAGCAAGGCAGAATTGCAGGAAACAGATTTCAGGAGGTAGATACGAATCGCCTTTAAAGCACATGAAAAGCGGCAAAACGTCGACAATGATGCCCTTGGCCAAAAAGGGCGTATGCGTTTTTTCCTGAATATATTCAGGAAAAAACGCATACGCCCTTTTTGGCCAACCAAGCAACCTGGAAAGGCAAATCAGCGCTACAAAGAAGTCTCGCATCCCATCGGTGAAAAGGGCCATGCTGCAAAAAGTGTCAAAACGAGAAATGCAGGACAGGCCATGGAGAAATGGCAGCCTTGCTACACTGATGGGCGGGATGTAAATTGCCAACAGCCACTCTGGAGAAGTGTACGTTGTGTCCTGAAACATCGAAAAAAAACAGCTTAGGGAGCATAGGGCACGTCCACTCATGGGCATATAAATTGGAAAAACTAAAAATCAGCAAGACACAGGCACCCGAAAGTTTAGGGCTGCTCTGTTGACAAGAACCTCCACTTCATGACACCTTAAATATCCCAGGAAAGAGAAAAATGGATAAAGAAGTTGTGGTCCTTATGTACAATGGAATATCACTCAGACATGAAATCAATGTTATAAGGCTAGTAGAAGCAAGATGAGTGGAGTTAGGTACGACGATTCTAAGTGAAATAAGTCACACAGAAAAAGACACTTATCATAAGCTATCACTTATAGAGGGAATGTAAAAACCGCTACACTTGAACTGAATTACAAAACAGAACAGAGTCACACGTTTAGAAAACACACTATGGCTGCTTAACGGGAAAGGTGAGGTGGGGTGATGCATAAAACAAGGGTTTCAAATTCGCTCAGATACCGTTCCATACACCCAATATGTAATAGACAAGACCTACTCCTTGCTCAGTGAACTGGACTCAACACCCCCTATTCACCGCACAAGAATATATGTGACTAGTAAGAATCTTAAAACCTATATATTGATATCTCTCTGGAAGTGAGTCAAGGGGGTGTAAAGCCGCATAAACAGAGCCATGAAAAGCAGCTAAACCCCATTATAAAAATAAATTACTTTTAAAAACCCGTAAAACAAAGACAGTGAAAGAGAGAGACATTCTTACAAAATTCGTTCAGAGGCTGTGATGCAACCTGGATTGACCATATCTAGACCCACAGCTGGATGAGACATAAGGGTGGACACTCTTGGGGCTGAGAGGTTGGGTGAGGTTGCGTGAGCAAACGCAGACCCTTGAAAGTAGTACTGCGTGGTACCCATCCCATGGGTCCCAAATCTCCAGGTTCAAGGGCATCTTCCTACATCGAAAACATGCATGAGAAACCCAGAAGATGGTACACCATGTGATTTTGAAAGGTTTCTAAAACGCACCTCATTTCTCATCTCCTTGTGCTCGGGTTCGCCATTCCAGCTACTTTACTAGCAATCTCCCTCCTTGGAGAATCAGCACCTTTAAGCTCCTGTTCCCTACAGGTTGCAATTTGTCCTGAGGATGAACGGGAAGAGGGGCAACCAATGAGAGACTAGATCTAGGTGTTGGGACAGGCACAGGTCACTCTATTTTCCCAACAGGAAGAAGAATTAACCACAGGCTCAGCCTGCCGCCCGGAACCAGAATAGGGCCTGAGGCAATCCCGTGCTTTTGCGGCCAGCTCCCAAAAAAGACAGTTGAAAAATGGAGCTCAGGGGCACTGCAATTCACAAACCTGCAGAGTTATAAATGATAACTCTCGTCCACAAATATATTGAGGGAAGGCAACGAAGAGGAATTCAAAGCAAGGCAGAATTGCAGGAAACAGATTTCAGGAGGTAGATACGAATCGCCTTTAAAGCACATGAAAAGCGGCAAAACGTCGACAATGATGCCCTTGGCCAAAAAGGGCGTATGCGTTTTTTCCTGAATATATTCAGGAAAAAACGCATACGCCCTTTTTGGCCAACCAAGCAACCTGGAAAGGCAAATCAGCGCTACAAAGAAGTCTCGCTTCCCATCGGTGAAAAGGGCCATGCTGCAAAAAGTGTCAAAACGAGAAATGCAGGACAGGCCATGGAGAAATGGCAGCCTTGCTACACTGATGGGCGGGATGTAAATTGCCAACAGCCACTCTGGAGAAGTGTACGTTGTGTCCTGAAACATCGAAAAAACACAGCTTAGGGAGCATAGGGCACGTCCACTCATGGGCATATAAATTGGAAAAACTAAAAATCAGCAAGACACAGGCACCCGAAAGTTTAGGGCTGCTCTGTTGACAAGAACCTCCACTTCATGACACCTTAAATATCCCAGGAAAGAGAAAAATGGATAAAGAAGTTGTGGTCCTTATGTACAATGGAATATCACTCAGACATGAAATCAATGTTATAATGCTAGTAGAAGCAAGATGAGTGGAGTTAGGTACGACGATTCTAAGTGAAATAAGTCACACAGAAAAAGACACTTATCATAAGCTATAACTTATACAGGGAATGTAAAAACCGCTACATTTGAACTGAATTACAAAGCAGAACAAAGTCACACATTTAGAAAAAAATCTATGGTTGCTTAACGGGAAAGGTGAGGTGGGGTGATGCATAAAACAAGGGTTTCAAATTAGCTCAGATACCGTTCCATACACCCAATACGTAATAGACAAGACCTACTCCTTGCTCAGTGAACTGGACTCAACACCCCCTATTCACCGCACAAGAATATATGTGACTAGTAAGAATCTGAAAACCTATGTATTGATATCTCTCTGGAAGTGTGTCAAGTGGGTGTAAAGCCGCATAAACACAGCCGTGAAAAGCAGCTAAACCCCATTATAAAAATAAATTAGTTTTAAAAACCCATGAAACAAAGACAGTGAAAGAGACAGAAATTCTTACAAAATTCATTCAGGGGCTGTGACGCAACCTGGATTGACCATATCTAGACCCACAGCTGGATGAGACATAAGGGTGGACATTCTTGGGGCTGAGAGGTTTAGTGAGGTTGGGTGAGCCAACGCAGACCCTTTAAGGTAATACTGCGTGGTACCCATCCCATGGGTCCCAAATCTCCAGGTTCAAGGGCATCTTCCTACATCGAAAACTTGCATGAGGAACCCAGAAGATGGTACACCGTGTGATTTTGAAAGGTTTCTAAAACGCACCTCATTTCTCATCTCCTTGTGCTCGTGTTCGCCATTCCAGCTACTTCACTAGCAATCTCCCTACTTGGAGAATCAGCACCTTTAACCTCCTGTTTCGTACAGGTTGCAATTTGTCCTGAGGATGAACGGGAAGAGGGGCAGCCAATGAGAGACTAGATCTAGGTGTTGGGACAGGCACAGGTCACTCTATTTTCTCATCAGGAAGAAGAAATAACCACAGGCTCAGCCTGCCACCCGGAACCAGAATAGGGCCTGAGGCAATCCCGCGCTTCTGCGGCCAGCTCCCAAAAAAGCCAGTTGAAAAATGGAGCACATGGGCACTGCAATTCACAACACTGCAGAGTTATAAATGATAACACTCGTCCACAAATATATTGAGGGAAGGCAACGAAGAGGATTTGAAAGCAAGGCAGAATTGCAGGAAACAGGTTTCAGGAGGTAGATTCGAATCGCCTTTAAAGCACATGAAAAGCGGCAAAACGTGGACAATGATGCCCTTGGCCAAAAAGGGCGTATGCGTTTTTTCCTGAATATATTCAGGAAAAAACGCATACGCCCTTTTTGGCCAACCAAGCAACCTGGAAAGACAAATCAGTGCTACAAAGAAGTCTCGCTTCCCATCCGTCAAAAGGGCCATGCTGATAAAAGTGTCAAAACCACAAATGCAGGACAGGCCATGGAGAAATTGGAGCCTTGCTACGCTGATGGGCAGGATGTAAATTGCCAACAGCCACTCTGGAGAAGTGTACGGTGAGGTCTGATACATCGAAAAAACACAGCTTAGGGAGCATAGGGCACTTCCACTCATGGGCGTATAAATTTTGAAAAATAAAATCAGCAAGACACAGGCACCCCAAAGTTTAGGGCTCCTCTGTTGACAAGAACCTCCACTTCATGACACCTTAAATATCCCAGGAAAGAGAAAAATGGATAAAGAAGTTGTGGTCCTTATGTACAATGGAATATCACTCAGCCATGAAATAAATGTCATAAGGCTAGTAGAAGCAAGATGGGTGGACTTAGGTACGACGATTCTAAGTGAAATAAGTCACACAGAAAAAGACACTTATCAAAAGCTGTAACTTATACAGGGAATGTAAAAACCGCTACATTTGAACTGAATTAAAAAACAGAACAAAGTCACACATTTAGAAAAAAAACTATGGTTGCTTAACGGGAAAGGTGAGGTGGCGTGATGGATAAAACAAGGGTTTCAAATTAGCTCAGATACCGGTCCATACACCCAATACGTAATAGACAAGACCTACTCCTTGCTCAGTGAACTGGACTCAACACCCCCTATTCACCGCACAAGAATATATGTGACTAGTAAGAATCTTAAAACCTATGTATTGATATCTCTCTGGAAGTGTGTCAAGTGGGTGTAAAGCCGCATAAACACAGCCGTGAAAAGCAGCTAAACCCCATTATAAAAATAAATTAGTTTTAAAAACCCATGAAACAAAGACAGTGAAAGAGACAGAAATTCTTACAAAATTCATTCAGGGGCTGTGACGCAACCTGGATTGACCATATCTAGACCCACAGCTGGATGAGACATAAGGGTGGACATTCTTGGGGCTGAGAGGTTTGGTGAGGTTGGGTGAGCCAACGCAGACCCTTTAAGGTAATACTGCGTGGTACCCATCCCATGGGTCCCAAATCTCCAGGTTCAAGGGCATCTTCCTACATCGAAAACTTGCATGAGGAACCCAGAAGATGGTACACCGTGTGATTTTGAAAGGTTTCTAAAACGCACCTCATTTCTCATCTCCTTGTGCTCGTGTTCGCCATTCCAGCTACTTCACTAGCAATCTCCCTACTTGGAGAATCAGCACCTTTAACCTCCTGTTTCGTACAGGTTGCAATTTGTCCTGAGGATGAACGGGAAGAGGGGCAGCCAAGGAGAGACTAGATCTAGGTGTTGGGACAGGCACAGGTCACTCTACTTTCTCATCAGGAAGAAGAAATAACCACAGGCTCAGCCTGCCACCCGGAACCAGAATAGGGCCTGAGGCAATCCCGCGCTTCTGCGGCCAGCTCCCAAAAAAGCCAGTTGAAAAATGGAGCACATGGGCACTGCAATTCACAACCCTGCAGAGTTATAAGTGATAACTCTCATCCACAGATATATTGAGGGAAGGCAACGAAGAGGATTTGAAAGCAAGGCAGAATTGCAGGAAACAGATTTCAGGAGGTAGATTCGAATCGCCTTTAAGGCACATGAAAAGCGGCAAAAGGTCGACAATGATGCCCTTGGCCAAAAAGGGCGTATGCGTTTTTTCCTGAATATATTCAGGAAAAAACGCATACGCCCTTTTTGGCCAACCAAGCAACCTGGAAAGGCAAATCAGCGCTACAAAGAAGTCTCGCTTCCCATCGGTCAAAAGGGTCATGCTGCAAAAAGTGTCAAAACCACAAAAGCAGGACAGGCCATGGAGAAATGGGAGCCTTGCTACACTGATGGGCGGGATGTAAATTGCTAGCAGCCACTCTGGAGAAGTGTACGGTGTGGCCTTAAACATCGAAAAAACACAGCTTAGGGAGCATAGGGCACTTCCACTCATGGGCGTATAAATTGGGAAAACTAAAAATCAGCAAGACACAGGCACCCCAAAGTTTAGGGCTGCTCTGTTGACAAGAACCTCCACTTCATGACACCTTAAATATCCCAGGGAAGAGAAAAATGGATAAAGAAGTTGTGGTCCTTATGTACAATGGAATATCACTCAGCCATGAAATCAATGTCATAAGGCTAGTAGCAGCATGATGAGTGGATTTAGGTACGACGACTCTAAGTGAAATAAGTCACACAGAAAAAGACACTTATCATAAGCTATCACGTATAGAGGGAATGTAAAAACTGCTACACTTGAACTGAATTACAAAACAGAACAGAGTCACACGTTTAGAAAACACACTATGGCTGCTTAACGGGAAAGGTGAGGTGGTGTGATGCATAAAACAAGGGTTTCAAATTAGCTCAGATACCGTTCCATACACCCAATATGTAATAGACAAGACCTACTCCTTGCTCAGTGAACTGGACACAACACCCCCTATTCACCGCACAAGTATATATCTGACTAGTAAGAATCTTAAAACCTATGTATTGATATCTCTCTGGAAGTGTGTCAAGTGGGTGTAAAGCCGCATAAACACAGCCGTGAAAAGCAGCTAAACCCCATTATAAAAATAAATTACTTGTAAAAACCCGTAAAACAAAGACAGTGAAAGAGAGAGAAATTCTTACACAATTCGTTCAGGGGCTGTGATGCAACCTGGATTGAACATATCTAGACCCACAGCTGGATGAGACCTAAGGGTGGACACTCTTGGGGCTGAGAGGTTAGGTGAGGTTGGGTGAGCCAACGCAGACCCTTTAAAGTAATACTGCGTGGTACCCATCCCATGGGTCCCAAATCTCCAGGTTCAAGGCCATCTTCCTGCATCGAAAACATGCATGAGAAACCCAGAAAATGGTACACCGTGTGATTTTGAAAGGTTTCTAAAACGCACCTCATTTCTCATCTCCTTGTGCTCGGGTTCGCCATTCCAGCTACTTTCCTAGCAATCTCCCTACTTGGAGAATCAGCACCTTTAACCTCCTGTTCCGTACAGGTTGCAATTTGTTCTGAGGATGAACGGGAAGAGGGGCAACCAATGAGAGACTAGATCTAGGTGTTGGGACAGGCACAGGTCACTCTAATTTCCCATCAGGAAGAAGAAAATACCACAGGCTCAGCCTGCCACCCGGAACCAGAATAGGGCCTGAGGCAATCCCGCGCTTTTGCGGCCAGATCCCAAAAAAGCCAGTTGAAAAATGGAGCACATGGGCACTGAAATTCATAACCCTGCAGAGTTATAAATGATAACTCTCGTCCACAAATATACTGAGGGAAGGCAACGAAGAGGATTTGAAAGCAAGGCAGAATTGCAGGAAACAGGTTTCAGGAGGTAGATTCGAATCGCCTTTAAAGCACATGAAAAGCGGCAAAACGTGGACAATGATGCCCTTGGCCAAAAAGGGCGTATGCGTTTTTTCCTGAATATATTCAGGAAAAAACGCATACGCCGTTTTTGGCCAACCAAGCAACCTGGAAAGGCAAATCAGCGCTACAAAGAAGTCTCGCTTCCCATCGGTCAAAAGGGCCATGCTGATAAAAGTGTCAAAACCACAAATGCAGGACAGGCCATGGAGAAATTGGAGCCTTGCTACGCTGATGGGCAGGATGTAAATTGCCAAGAGCCACTCTGGAGAAGTGTACGGTGAGGCCTGAAACATCGAAAAAGCACAGCTTAGGGAGCATAGGGCACTTCCACTCATGGGCGTATAAATTTTGAAAACTAAAAATCAGCAAGACACAGGCACCCCAAAGTTTAGGGCTGCTCTGTTGACAAGAACCTCCACTTCATGACACCTTAAATATCCCAGGAAAGAGAAAAATGGATAAAGAAGTTATGGTCCTTATGTACAATGGAATATCACTCAGACATGAAATCAATGTCATAAGGCTAGTAGAAGCAAGATGAGTGGATTTAGGTACGACGATTCTAAGTGAAATAAGTTACACAGAAATAGACACTTATCATAAGCTATCACTTATAGAGGGAATGTAAAAACCGCTACACTTGAACTGAATTACAAAACAGAACAGAGTCACACGTTTAGAAAACACACTATGGCTGGTTAACGGAAAAGGTGAGGTGGGGTGATGCATAAAACAAGGGTTTCAAATTCGCTCAGATACTGTTCCATACAACCAATATGTAATAGACAAGACCTACTCCTTGCTCAGTGAACTGGACTCAACACCCCCTATTCACCGCACAAGAATATATCTGATTAGTAAGAATCTTAAAACCTATGTATTGATATCTGTCTGGAAGTGAGTCAAGTGGGTGTAAAGCCGCAGAAACACAGCCATGAAAAGCAGCTAAACACCATTATAAAAATAAATTACTTTTAAAAACCCGTAAAACAAAGACAGTGAAAGAGAGAGAAATTCTTACAAAATTCGTTCAGGGGCTGAGATGCAACCTGGATTGACCATATCCAGACCCACAGCTGGATGAGACATAAGGGTGGACACTCTTGGGGCTGAGAGGTTGGGTGAGGTTGGGTGAGCAAACGCAGACCCTTTAAGTAATACTGCATGGTACCCATCCCATGGGTCCCAAATCTCCAGGTTCAAGGGCATCTTCCTACATCGAAAACTTGCATGAGGAACCCAGAAGATGGTACACCGTGTGATTTTGAAAGGTTTCTAAAACGCACCTCATTTCTCATCTCCTTGTGCTCGGGTTCGCCATTCCAGCTACTTCACTAGCAATCTCCCTACTTGGAGAATCAGCACCTTTAACCTCCTGTTCCCTACAGGTTGCAATTTGTCCTGAGGATGAACGGGAAGAGCGGCAGCCAATGAGAGACTAGATCTAGGTGTTGGGACAGGCACAGGTCACTCTATTTTCTCATCAGGAAGAAGAAATAACCACAGGCTCAGCCTGCCACCCGGAACCAGAATAGGGCCTGAGGCAATCCCGCGCTTCTGCGGCCAGCTCCCAAAAAAGCCAGTTGAAAAATGGAGCACATGGGCACTGCAATTCACAACACTGCAGAGTTATAAATGATAACACTCGTCCACAAATATATTGAGGGAAGGCAACGAAGAGGATTTGAAAGCAAGGCAGAATTGCAGGAAACAGGTTTCAGGAGGTAGATTCGAATCGCCTTTAAAGCACATGAAAAGCGGCAAAACGTGGACAATGATGCCCTTGGCCAAAAAGGGCGTATGCGTTTTTTCCTGAATATATTCAGGAAAAAACGCATACGCCCTTTTTGGCCAACCAAGCAACCTGGAAAGACAAATCAGTGCTACAAAGAAGTCTCGCTTCCCATCCGTCAAAAGGGCCATGCTGATAAAAGTGTCAAAACCACAAATGCAGGACAGGCCATGGAGAAATTGGAGCCTTGCTACGCTGATGGGCGGGATGTAAATTGCCAACAGCCACTCTGGAGAAGTGTACGGTGAGGCCTGAAACATCGAAAAAACACAGCTTAGGGAGCATAGGGCACTTCCACTCATGGGCGTATAAATTTTGAAAAATAAAATCAGCAAGACACAGGCACCCCAAAGTTTAGGGCTGCTCTGTTGACAAGAACCTCCACTTCATGACACCTTAAATATCCCAGGAAAGAGAAAAATGGATAAAGAAGTTGTGGTCCTTATGTACAATGGAATATCACTCAGCCATGAAATAAATGTCATAAGGCTAGTAGAAGCAAGATGGGTGGACTTAGGTACGACGATTCTAAGTGAAATAAGTCACACAGAAAAAGACACTTATCAAAAGCTGTAACTTATACAGGGAATGTAAAAACCGCTACATTTGAACTGAATTACAAAACAGAACAAAGTCACACATTTAGAAAAAAAACTATGGTTGCTTAACGGGAAAGGTGAGGTGGGGTGATGGATAAAACAAGGGTTTCAAATTAGCTCAGATACCGTTCCATACACCCAATACGTAATAGACAAGACCTACTCCTTGCTCAGTGAACTGGACTCAACACCCCCTATTCACCGCACAAGAATATATGTGACTAGTAAGAATCTTAAAACCTATGTATTGATATCTCTCTGGAAGTGTGTCAAGTGGGTGTAAAGCCGCATAAACACAGCCGTGAAAAGCAGCTAAACCCCATTATAAAAATAAATTAGTTTTAAAAACCCATGAAACAAAGACAGTGAAAGAGACAGAAATTCTTACAAAATTCATTCAGGGGCTGTGACGCAACCTGGATTGACCATATCTAGACCCACAGCTGGATGAGACATAAGGGTGGACATTCTTGGGGCTGAGAGGTTTGGTGAGGTTGGGTGAGCCAACGCAGACCCTTTAAGGTAATACTGCGTGGTACCCATCCCATGGGTCCCAAATCTCCAGGTTCAAAGGCATCTTCCTACATCGAAAACTTGCATGAGGAACCCAGAAGATGGTACACCGTGTGATTTTGAAAGGTTTCTAAAACGCACCTCATTTCTCATCTCCTTGTGCTCGTGTTCGCCATTCCAGCTACTTCACTAGCAATCTCCCTACTTGGAGAATCAGCACCTTTAACCTCCTGTTTCGTACAGGTTGCAATTTGTCCTGAGGATGAACGGGAAGAGGGGCAGCCAAGGAGAGACTAGATCTAGGTGTTGGGACAGGCACAGGTCACTCTATTTTCTCATCAGGAAGAAGAAATAACCACAGGCTCAGCCTGCCACCCGGAACCAGAATAGGGCCTGAGGCAATCCCGCGCTTCTGCGGCCAGCTCCCAAAAAAGCCAGTTGAAAAATGGAGCACATGGGCACTGCAATTCACAACCCTGCAGAGTTATAAGTGATAACTCTCATCCACAGATATATTGAGGGAAGGCAACGAAGAGGATTTGAAAGCAAGGCAGAATTGCAGGAAACAGATTTCAGGAGGTAGATTCGAATCGCCTTTAAGGCACATGAAAAGCGGCAAAAGGTCGACAATGATGCCCTTGGCCAAAAAGGGCGTATGCGTTTTTTCCTGAATATATTCAGGAAAAAACGCATACGCCCTTTTTGGCCAACCAAGCAACCTGGAAAGGCAAATCAGCGCTACAAAGAAGTCTCGCTTCCCATCGGTCAAAAGGGTCATGCTGCAAAAAGTGTCAAAACCACAAAAGCAGGACAGGCCATGGAGAAATGGGAGCCTTGCTACACTGATGGGCGGGATGTAAATTGCTAGCAGCCACTCTGGAGAAGTGTACGGTGTGGCCTTAAACATCGAAAAAACACAGCTTAGGGAGCATAGGGCACTTCCACTCATGGGCGTATAAATTGGGAAAACTAAAAATCAGCAAGACACAGGCACCCCAAAGTTTAGGGCTGCTCTGTTGACAAGAACCTCCACTTCATGACACCTTAAATATCCCAGGGAAGAGAAAAATGGATAAAGAAGTTGTGGTCCTTATGTACAATGGAATATCACTCAGCCATGAAATCAATGTCATAAGGCTAGTAGCAGCATGATGAGTGTATTTAGGTACGACGACTCTAAGTGAAATAAGTCACACAGAAAAAGACACTTATCATAAGTTATCACGTATAGAGGGAATGTAAAAACTGCTACACTTGAACTGAATTACAAAACAGAACAGAGTCACACGTTTAGAAAACACACTATGGCTGCTTAACGGGAAAGGTGAGGTGGTGTGATGCATAAAACAAGGGTTTCAAATTAGCTCAGATACCGTTCCATACACCCAATATGTAATAGACAAGACCTACTCCTTGCTCAGTGAACTGGACACAACACCCCCTATTCACCGCACAAGTATATATCTGACTAGTAAGAATCTTAAAACCTATGTATTGATATCTCTCTGGAAGTGTGTCAAGTGGGTGTAAAGCCGCATAAACACAGCCGTGAAAAGCAGCTAAACCCCATTATAAAAATAAATTACTTGTAAAAACCCGTAAAACAAAGACAGTGAAAGAGAGAGAAATTCTTACACAATTCGTTCAGGGGCTGTGATGCAACCTGGATTGAACATATCTAGACCCACAGCTGGATGAGACCTAAGGGTGGACACTCTTGGGGCTGAGAGGTTGGGTGAGGTTGGGTGAGCCAACGCAGACCCTTTAAAGTAATACTGCGTGGTACCCATCCCATGGGTCCCAAATCTCCAGGTTCAAGGCCATCTTCCTGCATCGAAAACATGCATGAGAAACCCAGAAAATGGTACACCGTGTGATTTTGAAAGGTTTCTAAAACGCACCTCATTTCTCATCTCCTTGTGCTCGGGTTCGCCATTCCAGCTACTTTCCTAGCAATCTCCCTACTTGGAGAATCAGCACCTTTAACCTCCTGTTCCGTACAGGTTGCAATTTGTTCTGAGGATGAACGGGAAGAGGGGCAACCAATGAGAGACTAGATCTAGGTGTTGGGACAGGCACAGGTCACTCTAATTTCCCATCAGGAAGAAGAAAATACCACAGGCTCAGCCTGCCACCCGGAACCAGAATAGGGCCTGAGGCAATCCCGCGCTTTTGCGGCCAGATCCCAAAAAAGCCAGTTGAAAAATGGAGCACATGGGCACTGAAATTCATAACCCTGCAGAGTTATAAATGATAACTCTCGTCCACAAATATACTGAGGGAAGGCAACGAAGAGGATTTGAAAGCAAGGCAGAATTGCAGGAAACAGGTTTCAGGAGGTAGATTCGAATCGCCTTTAAAGCACATGAAAAGCGGCAAAACGTGGACAATGATGCCCTTGGCCAAAAAGGGCGTATGCGTTTTTTCCTGAATATATTCAGGAAAAAACGCATACGCCGTTTTTGGCCAACCAAGCAACCTGGAAAGGCAAATCAGCGCTACAAAGAAGTCTCGCTTCCCATCGGTCAAAAGGGCCATGCTGATAAAAGTGTCAAAACCACAAATGCAGGACAGGCCATGGAGAAATTGGAGCCTTGCTACGCTGATGGGCAGGATGTAAATTGCCAAGAGCCACTCTGGAGAAGTGTACGGTGAGGCCTGAAACATCGAAAAAGCACAGCTTAGGGAGCATAGGGCACTTCCACTCATGGGCGTATAAATTTTGAAAACTAAAAATCAGCAAGACACAGGCACCCCAAAGTTTAGGGCTGCTCTGTTGACAAGAACCTCCACTTCATGACACCTTAAATATCCCAGGAAAGAGAAAAATGGATAAAGAAGTTGTGGTCCTTATGTACAATGGAATATCACTCAGACATGAAATCAATGTCATAAGGCTAGTAGAAGCAAGATGAGTGGATTTAGGTACGACGATTCTAAGTGAAATAAGTCACACAGAAATAGACACTTATCATAAGCTATCACTTATAGAGGGAATGTAAAAACCGCTACACTTGAACTGAATTACAAAACAGAACAGAGTCACACGTTTAGAAAACACACTATGGCTGGTTAACGGAAAAGGTGAGGTGGGGTGATGCATAAAACAAGGGTTTCAAATTCGCTCAGATACCGTTCCATACACCCAATATGTAATAGACAAGACCTACTCCTTGCTCAGTGAACTGGACTCAACACCCCCTATTCACCGCACAAGAATATATCTGATTAGTAAGAATCTTAAAACCTATGTATTGATATCTGTCTGGAAGTGAGTCAAGTGGGTGTAAAGCCGCAGAAACACAGCCGTGAAAAGCAGCTAAACACCATTATAAAAATAAATTACTTTTAAAAACCCGTAAAACAAAGACAGTGAAAGAGAGAGAAATTCTTACAAAATTCGTTCAGGGGCTGTGATGCAACCTGGATTGACCATATCCAGACCCACAGCTGGATGAGACATAAGGGTGGACACTCTTGGGGCTGAGAGGTTGGGTGAGGTTGGGTGAGCAAACGCAGACCCTTTAAGTAATACTGCGTGGTACCCATCCCATGGGTCCCAAATCTCCAGGTTCAAGGGCATCTTCCTACATCGAAAACATGCATGAGAAACCCAGAAGATGGTACACCCTGTGATTTTGAAAGCTTTCTAAAACGCACCTCATTTCTCATCTCCTTGTGCTCGTTTTCGCCTTTCCAGCTACTTTACTAGCAATCTCCCTACTTGGAGAATCAGCACCTTTAAGCTCCTGTTCTGTACAGGTTGCAATTTGTCCTGAGGATGAACGGGAAGAGGGACAACCAATGAGAGACTAGATCTAGGTGTTGGGACAGGCACAGGTCACTCTATTTTCCCATCAGGAAGAAGAATTAACCACAGGCTCAGCCTGCCGCCAGGAACCAGAATAGGGCCTGAGGCAATCCTGTACTTTTGCGGCCAGCTCCCAAAAAAGCCAGTTGAAAAATGGAGCTCAGGGGCACTGCAATTCACAAACCTGCTGAGTTATAAATGATAACTCTCGTCCACAAATATATTGAGGGAAGGCAACGAAGAGGATTTGAAAGCAACGCAGAATTGCAGGAAACAGGTTTCAGGAGGTAGATTCGAATCACGTTAAAAACACATGAAAATTGGCAAAACGTCGACAATGATGCCCTTGGCCAAAAAGGGCGTATGTGTTTTTTCCTGAATATATTCAGGAAAAAACGCATACGCCATTTTTGGCCAACCAAGCAACCTGGAAAGGCAAATCAGCGCTCCAATGAAGTCTCGCTTCCCATAGGTCAAAAGGGCCATGCTGCAAAAAGTGTCAAAACCAGAAATGCAGGACAGGCCATGTAGAAATGGCAGCCTTTCTACGCTGATGGGAGGGATGTAAATTGCCAACAGCCACTCTGGAGAACTGTACGGTGTGTCCTGAAACATCGAAAAAACACAGGTTAGGGAGCATAGGGCACGTCCACTCATGGGCGTATAAATTGGGAAAACTAAAAATCAGCAAGACACAGGCACACCAAAGTTTAGGGCTGCTCTGTTGACAAGAACCTCCACTTCATGACACCTTAAATATCCCAGGAAAGAGAAAAATAGATAAAGAAGTTGTGGTCCTTATGTACAATGGAATATCACTCAGACATGAAATCAATGTCATAAGGCTAGTAGAAGCAAGATGAGTGGATTTAGGTACGACGATTGTAAGTGAAATAAGTCACACAGAAAAAGACACTTATCAAAAGCTATCACTTATAGAGGGAATGTAAAAACCGCTACACTTGAACTGAATTACAAAACAGAACAGAGTCACACGTTTAGAAAACACACTATGGCTGCTTAACGGGAAAGGTGAGGTGGGGTGATGCATAAAACAAGGGTTTCATATTAGCTCAGATACCGTTCCATACACCCAATATGTAATAGACAAGACCTACTCCTTGCTCAGTGAACTGGACTCAACACCCCCTATTCACCGCACAAGTATATATCTGATTAGTAAGAATCTTAAAACCTATGTATTGATATCTCTCTGGAAGTGAGTCAAGTGAGTGTAAAGCCGCATATACACAGCCGTGAAAAGCAGCTAAACCCCATTATAAAAATAAATTACTTTTAAAAACCAGTAAGACAAACACAGTGAAAGAGAGAGAAATTCTTACAAAATTAGTTCAGAGGCTGTGATGCAACCTGGATTGACCATATCTGGACCCACAGCTGGATGAGACGTAAGGGTGGACACTATTGGGTCTTAGAGGTTGGGTGAGGTTGGATGAGCAAGTGCAGACCCTTTAAAGTAATATTGCGTGGTACCCATCCCATGGGTCCCAAATCTCCAGGTTCAAGGGCATCTTCCTACATCGAAAACATGCATGAGAAACTCAGAAGATGGTACACCGTGTGATTTTGAAAGGTTTCTAAAACACACCCCATTTCTCATCTCCTTGTGCTCGGGTTCGCCTTTCTAGCTACTTTACTAGCAATCTCCTTACTTGGAGAATCAGCACCTTTAACCTCCTGTTCCGTACAGGTTGCAATTTGTCCTGAGGATGAACGGGAAGAGGGGCAACCAATGAGAGACTAGATCTAGGTGTTGGGACAGGCACAGGTCACTCTAATTTCCCATCAGGAAGAAGAATTAATCACAGGCTCACCCTGCCGCCCAGAAGCAAAATACGGCCTGAGGCAATCCCGCCCTTTTGCGGCCAGCTCCCAAAAAAGCGAGTTGAAAAATGGAGCTCAGGGACACTGCAATTTACAAACCCGCAGAGTTATAAATGATAACTCTCGTCCACAGATATATTGAGGGAAGGCAACGAAGAGGATTTGAAAGCAAGGCAAAATTGCAGAAAACAGATTTCAGGAGGTAGATTCGAATCGCCTTTAAAGCATATGAAAAGCGGCAAAACGTCGACAATGATGCCCTTGGCCAAAAAGGGCGTATGCGTTTTTTCCTGAATATATTCAGGAAAAAACGCATACGCCCTTTTTGGCCAACCAAGCAACCTGGAAAGGCAAATCAGCGCTACAAAGAAGTCTCGCTTCCCATGGGTCAAAAGGGCAATGCTGCAAAAAGTGTCAAAACCAGAAATGCAAGACAGGCCATGGAGAAATGGCAGCCTTGCTACGCTGATGAGCGGGATGTAAATTGCCAACAGCCACTCTGGAGAAGTGTACGGTGTGTCCTGAAACATCGAAAAAACACAGCTTAGGGAGCATAGGGCACGTCCACTCATGGGCGTATAAATTGGGAAAACTAAAAATCAGCAAGACACAGGCACCCCAAAGTTTAGGGCTGCTCTGTTGACAAGAACCTCCACTTCATGACACCTTAAATATCCCAGGAAAGAGAAAAATGGATAAAGAAGTTGTGGTCCTTATGTACAATGCAATATCACTCAGACATGAAATCAATGTCATAAGGCTAGTAGAAGCAAGATGAGTGGACTTAGGTACGACGATTCTAAGTGAAATAAGTCACACAGAAAAAGACACTTATCATAAGCTATCACTTATAGAGGGAATGTAAAAACCGCTACACTTGTACTGAATTACAGAACAGAACAGAATCACACGTTTAGAAAACACACTATGGCTGCTTAACGGGAAAGGTGAGGTGGGGTGATGCATAAAACAAGGGGTTCAAATTCGCTCAGATACCGTTCCATACACCCAATATGTAATAGACAAGACCTACTCCTTGCTCAGTGAACTGGACTCAACACCCCCTATTCACCGCACAAGAATATATGTGACTAGTAACAATCTTAAAACCTATGTATTGATATCTGTCTGGAAGTGAGTCAAGTGGGTGTAAATCCGCATAAACACAGCCGCGAAAAGCAGCTAAACCCCATTATAAAAATAAATTAGTTTTAAAAACCCGTAAAACAAAGACAGTGAAAGAGAGAGAAATTCTTACAAAATTCGTTCAGGGGCTGTGATGCAACCTGGATTGACCATATCTAGACCCACAGCTGGATGAGACATAAGGGTGGACACTCTTGGGGCTGAGAGGTTGTGTGAGGTTGGGTGAGCAAACGCAGACCCTTTAAAGTAATACAGCATGGTACCCATCCCTTGGGTCCCAAATCTCCAGGTTCAAGTGCATCTTCCTACATCGAAATCTTGCATGAGGAACCCAGAAGAAGGTACACCATGTGATTTTGAAAGGTTTCTAAAACGCACCTCATTTCTCATCTCCTTGTGCTCGGGTTCGCCATTCCAGCTACTTCACTAGCAATCTCCCTACTTGGAGAATCAGCACCTTTAACCTCCTGTTTCGTACAGGTTGCAATTTGTCCTGAGGATGAACGGGAAGAGGGGCAGCCAATGAGAGACTAGATCTAGGTGTTGGGACAGGCACAGGTCACTCTACTTTCTCATCAGGAAGAAGAAATAACCACAGGCTCAGCCTGCCACCCGGAACCAGAATAGGGCCTGAGGCAATCCCGCGCTTCTGCGGCCAGCTCCCAAAAAAGCCAGTTGAAAAATGGAGCACATGGGCACTGCAATTCACAACCCTGCAGAGTTATAAGTGATAACTCTCATCCACAGATATATTGAGGGAAGGCAACGAAGAGGATTTGAAAGCAAGGCAGAATTGCAGGAAACAGATTTCAGGAGGTAGATTCGAATCGCCTTTAAGGCACATGAAAAGCGGCAAAAGGTCGACAATGATGCCCTTGGCCAAAAAGGGCGTATGCGTTTTTTCCTGAATATATTCAGGAAAAAACGCATACGCCCTTTTTGGCCAACCAAGCAACCTGGAAAGGCAAATCAGCGCTACAAAGAAGTCTCGCTTCCCATCGGTCAAAAGGGTCATGCTGCAAAAAGTGTCAAAACCACAAAAGCAGGACAGGCCATGGAGAAATGGGAGCCTTGCTACACTGATGGGCGGGATGTAAATTGCTAGCAGCCACTCTGGAGAAGTGTACGGTGTGGCCTTAAACATCGAAAAAACACAGCTTAGGGAGCATAGGGCACTTCCACTCATGGGCGTATAAATTGGGAAAACTAAAAATCAGCAAGACACAGGCACCCCAAAGTTTAGGGCTGCTCTGTTGACAAGAACCTCCACTTCATGACACCTTAAATATCCCAGGGAAGAGAAAAATGGATAAAGAAGTTGTGGTCCTTATGTACAATGGAATATCACTCAGCCATGAAATCAATGTCATAAGGCTAGTAGCAGCATGATGAGTGGATTTAGGTACGACGACTCTAAGTGAAATAAGTCACACAGAAAAAGACACTTATCATAAGCTATCACGTATAGAGGGAATGTAAAAACTGCTACACTTGAACTGAATTACAAAACAGAACAGAGTCACACGTTTAGAAAACACACTATGGCTGCTTAACGGGAAAGGTGAGGTGGTGTGATGCATAAAACAAGGGTTTCAAATTAGCTCAGATACCGTTCCATACACCCAATATGTAATAGACAAGACCTACTCCTTGCTCAGTGAACTGGACACAACACCCCCTATTCACCGCACAAGTATATATCTGACTAGTAAGAATCTTAAAACCTATGTATTGATATCTCTCTGGAAGTGTGTCAAGTGGGTGTAAAGCCGCATAAACACAGCCGTGAAAAGCAGCTAAACCCCATTATAAAAATAAATTACTTGTAAAAACCCGTAAAACAAAGACAGTGAAAGAGAGAGAAATTCTTACACAATTCGTTCAGGGGCTGTGATGCAACCTGGATTGAACATATCTAGACCCACAGCTGGATGAGACCTAAGGGTGGACACTCTTGGGGCTGAGAGGTTAGGTGAGGTTGGGTGAGCCAACGCAGACCCTTTAAAGTAATACTGCGTGGTACCCATCCCATGGGTCCCAAATCTCCAGGTTCAAGGCCATCTTCCTGCATCGAAAACATGCATGAGAAACCCAGAAAATGGTACACCGTGTGATTTTGAAAGGTTTCTAAAACGCACCTCATTTCTCATCTCCTTGTGCTCGGGTTCGCCATTCCAGCTACTTTCCTAGCAATCTCCCTACTTGGAGAATCAGCACCTTTAACCTCCTGTTCCGTACAGGTTGCAATTTGTTCTGAGGATGAACGGGAAGAGGGGCAACCAATGAGAGACTAGATCTAGGTGTTGGGACAGGCACAGGTCACTCTAATTTCCCATCAGGAAGAAGAAAATACCACAGGTTCAGCCTGCCACCCGGAACCAGAATAGGGCCTGAGGCAATCCCGCGCTTTTGCGGCCAGATCCCAAAAAAGCCAGTTGAAAAATGGAGCACATGGGCACTGAAATTCATAACCCTGCAGAGTTATAAATGATAACTCTCGTCCACAAATATACTGAGGGAAGGCAACGAAGAGGATTTGAAAGCAAGGCAGAATTGCAGGAAACAGGTTTCAGGAGGTAGATTCGAATCGCCTTTAAAGCACATGAAAAGCGGCAAAACGTGGACAATGATGCCCTTGGCCAAAAAGGGCGTATGCGTTTTTTCCTGAATATATTCAGGAAAAAACGCATACGCCGTTTTTGGCCAACCAAGCAACCTGGAAAGGCAAATCAGCGCTACAAAGAAGTCTCGCTTCCCATCGGTCAAAAGGGCCATGCTGATAAAAGTGTCAAAACCACAAATGCAGGACAGGCCATGGAGAAATTGGAGCCTTGCTACGCTGATGGGCAGGATGTAAATTGCCAAGAGCCACTCTGGAGAAGTGTACGGTGAGGCCTGAAACATCGAAAAAGCACAGCTTAGGGAGCATAGGGCACTTCCACTCATGGGCGTATAAATTTTGAAAACTAAAAATCAGCAAGACACAGGCACCCCAAAGTTTAGGGCTGCTCTGTTGACAAGAACCTCCACTTCATGACACCTTAAATATCCCAGGAAAGAGAAAAATGGATAAAGAAGTTGTGGTCCTTATGTACAATGGAATATCACTCAGACATGAAATCAATGTCATAAGGCTAGTAGAAGCAAGATGAGTGGATTTAGGTACGACGATTCTAAGTGAAATAAGTCACACAGAAATAGACATTATCATAAGCTATCACTTATAGAGGGAATGTAAAAACCGCTACACTTGAACTGAATTACAAAACAGAACAGAGTCACACGTTTAGAAAACACACTATGGCTGGTTAACGGAAAAGGTGAGGTGGGGTGATGCATAAAACAAGGGTTTCAAATTCGCTCAGATACCGTTCCATACACCCAATATGTAATAGACAAGACCTACTCCTTGCTCAGTGAACTGGACTCAACACCCCCTATTCACCGCACAAGAATATATCTGATTAGTAAGAATCTTAAAACCTATGTATTGATATCTGTCTGGAAGTGAGTCAAGTGGGTGTAAAGCCGCAGAAACACAGCCGTGAAAAGCAGCTAAACACCATTATAAAAATAAATTACTTTTAAAAACCCGTAAAACAAAGACAGTGAAAGAGAGAGAAATTCTTACAAAATTCGTTCAGGGGCTGTGATGCAACCTGGATTGACCATATCCAGACCCACAGCTGGATGAGACATAAGGGTGGACAATCTTGGGGCTGAGAGGTTGGGTGAGGTTGGGTGAGCAAACGCAGACCCTTTAAGTAATACTGCATGGTACCCATCCCATGGGTCCCAAATCTCCAGGTTCAAGGGCATCTTCCTACATCGAAAACTTGCATGAGGAACCCAGAAGATGGTACACCGTGTGATTTTGAAAGGTTTCTAAAACGCACCTCATTTCTCATCTCCTTGTGCTCGGGTTCGCCATTCCAGCTACTTCACTAGCAATCTCCCTACTTGGAGAATCAGCACCTTTAACCTCCTGTTCCCTACAGGTTGCAATTTGTCCTGAGGATGAACGGGAAGAGGGGCAGCCAATGAGAGACTAGATCTAGGTGTTGGGACAGGCACAGGTCACTCTATTTTCTCATCAGGAAGAAGAAATAACCACAGGCTCAGCCTGCCACACGGAACCAGAATAGGGCCTGAGGCAATCCCGCGCTTCTGCGGCCAGCTCCCAAAAAAGCCAGTTGAAAAATGGAGCACATGGGCACTGCAATTCACAACACTGCAGAGTTATAAATGATAACACTCGTCCACAAATATATTGAGGGAAGGCAACGAAGAGGATTTGAAAGCAAGGCAGAATTGCAGGAAACAGGTTTCAGGAGGTAGATTCGAATCGCCTTTAAAGCACATGAAAAGCGGCAAAACGTGGACAATGATGCCCTTGGCCAAAAAGGGCGTATGCGTTTTTTCCTGAATATATTCAGGAAAAAACGCATACGCCCTTTTTGGCCAACCAAGCAACCTGGAAAGACAAATCAGTGCTACAAAGAAGTCTCGCTTCCCATCCGTCAAAAGGGCCATGCTGATAAAAGTGTCAAAACCACAAATGCAGGACAGGCCATGGAGAAATTGGAGCCTTGCTACGCTGATGGGCGGGATGTAAATTGCCAACAGCCACTCTGGAGAAGTGTACGGTGAGGCCTGAAACATCGAAAAAACACAGCTTAGGGAGCATAGGGCACTTCCACTCATGGGCGTATAAATTTTGAAAAATAAAATCAGCAAGACACAGGCACCCCAAAGTTTAGGGCTGCTCTGTTGACAAGAACCTCCACTTCATGACACCTTAAATATCCCAGGAAAGAGAAAAATGGATAAAGAAGTTGTGGTCCTTATGTACAATGGAATATCACTCAGCCATGAAATAAATGTCATAAGGCTAGTAGAAGCAAGATGGGTGGACTTAGGTACGACAATTCTAAGTGAAATAAGTCACACAGAAAAAGACACTTATCAAAAGCTGTAACTTATACAGGGAATGTAAAAACCGCTACATTTGAACTGAATTACAAAACAGAACAAAGTCACACATTTAGAAAAAAAACTATGGTTGCTTAACGGGAAAGGTGAGGTGGGGTGATGGATAAAACAAGGGTTTCAAATTAGCTCAGATACCGTTCCATACACCCAATACGTAATAGACAAGACCTACTCCTTGCTCAGTGAACTGGACTCAACACCCCCTATTCACCGCACAAGAATATATGTGACTAGTAAGAATCTTAAAACCTATGTATTGATATCTCTCTGGAAGTGTGTCAAGTGGGTGTAAAGCCGCATAAACACAGCCGTGAAAAGCAGCTAAACCCCATTATAAAAATAAATTAGTTTTAAAAACCCATGAAACAAAGACAGTGAAAGAGACAGAAATCCTTACAAAATTCATTCAGGGGCTGTGACGCAACCTGGATTGACCATATCTAGACCCACAGCTGGATGAGACATAAGGGTGCACATTCTTGGGGCTGAGAGGTTTGGTGAGGTTGGGTGAGCCAACGCAGACCCTTTAAGATAATACTGCGTGGTACCCATCCCATGGGTCCCAAATCTCCAGGTTCAAAGGCATCTTCCTACATCGAAAACTTGCATGAGGAACCCAGAAGATGGTACACCGTGTGATTTTGAAAGGTTTCTAAAACGCACCTCATTTCTCATCTCCTTGTGCTCGTGTTCGCCATTCCAGCTACTTCACTAGCAATATCCCTACTTGGAGAATCAGCACCTTTAACCTCCTGTTTCGTACAGGTTGCAATTTGTCCTGAGGATGAACGGGAAGAGGGGCAGCCAATGAGAGACTAGATCTAGGTGTTGGGACAGGCACAGGTCACTCTATTTTCTCATCAGGAAGAAGAAATAACCACAGGCTCAGCCTGCCACCCGGAACCAGAATAGGGCCTGAGGCAATCCCGCGCTTCTGCGGCCAGCTCCCAAAAAAGCCAGTTGAAAAATGGAGCACATGGGCACTGCAATTCACAACCCTGCAGAGTTATAAGTGATAACTCTCATCCACAGATATATTGAGGGAAGGCAACGAAGAGGATTTGAAAGCAAGGCAGAATTGCAGGAAACAGATTTCAGGAGGTAGATTCGAATCGCCTTTAAGGCACATGAAAAGCGGCAAAAAGTCGACAATGATGCCCTTGGCCAAAAAGGGCGTATGCGTTTTTTCCTGAATATATTCAGGAAAAAACGCATACGCCCTTTTTGGCCAACCAAGCAACCTGGAAAGGCAAATCAGCGCTACAAAGAAGTCTCGCTTCCCATCGGTCAAAAGGGTCATGCTGCAAAAAGTGTCAAAACCACAAAAGCAGGACAGGCCATGGAGAAATGGGAGCCTTGCTACACTGATGGGCGGGATGTAAATTGCTAGCAGCCACTCTGGAGAAGTGTACGGTGTGGCCTTAAACATCGAAAAAACACAGCTTAGGGAGCATAGGGCACTTCCACTCATGGGCGTATAAATTGGGAAAACTAAAAATCAGCAAGACACAGGCACCCCAAAGTTTAGGGCTGCTCTGTTGACAAGAACCTCCACTTCATGACACCTTAAATATCCCAGGGAAGAGAAAAATGGATAAAGAAGTTGTGGTCCTTATGTACAATGGAATATCACTCAGCCATGAAATCAATGTCATAAGGCTAGTAGCAGCATGATGAGTGGATTTAGGTACGACGACTCTAAGTGAAATAAGTCACACAGAAAAAGACACTTATCATAAGTTATCACGTATAGAGGGAATGTAAAAACTGCTACACTTGAACTGAATTACAAAACAGAACAGAGTCACACGTTTAGAAAACACACTATGGCTGCTTAACGGGAAAGGTGAGGTGGTGTGATGCATAAAACAAGGGTTTCAAATTAGCTCAGATACCGTTCCATACACCCAATATGTAATAGACAAGACCTACTCCTTGCTCAGTGAACTGGACACAACACCCCCTATTCACCGCACAAGTATATATCTGACTAGTAAGAATCTTAAAACCTATGTATTGATATCTCTCTGGAAGTGTGTCAAGTGGGTGTAAAGCCGCATAAACACAGCCGTGAAAAGCAGCTAAACCCCATTATAAAAATAAATTACTTGTAAAAACCCGTAAAACAAAGACAGTGAAAGAGAGAGAAATTCTTACACAATTCGTTCAGGGGCTGTGATGCAACCTGGATTGAACATATCTAGACCCACAGCTGGATGAGACCTAAGGGTGGACACTCTTGGGGCTGAGAGGTTGGGTGAGGTTGGGTGAGCCAACGCAGACCCTTTAAAGTAATACTGCGTGGTACCCATCCCATGGGTCCCAAATCTCCAGGTTCAAGGCCATCTTCCTGCATCGAAAACATGCATGAGAAACCCAGAAAATGGTACACCGTGTGATTTTGAAAGGTTTCTAAAACGCACCTCATTTCTCATCTCCTTGTGCTCGGGTTCGCCATTCCAGCTACTTTCCTAGCAATCTCCCTACTTGGAGAATCAGCACCTTTAACCTCCTGTTCCGTACAGGTTGCAATTTGTTCTGAGGATGAACGGGAAGAGGGGCAACCAATGAGAGACTAGATCTAGGTGTTGGGACAGGCACAGGTCACTCTAATTTCCCATCAGGAAGAAGAAAATACCACAGGCTCAGCCTGCCACCCGGAACCAGAATAGGGCCTGAGGCAATCCCGCGCTTTTGCGGCCAGATCCCAAAAAAGCCAGTTGAAAAATGGAGCACATGGGCACTGAAATTCATAACCCTGCAGAGTTATAAATGATAACTCTCGTCCACAAATATACTGAGGGAAGGCAACGAAGAGGATTTGAAAGCAAGGCAGAATTGCAGGAAACAGGTTTCAGGAGGTAGATTCGAATCGCCTTTAAAGCACATGAAAAGCGGCAAAACGTGGACAATGATGCCCTTGGCCAAAAAGGGCGTATGCGTTTTTTCCTGAATATATTCAGGAAAAAACGCATACGCCGTTTTTGGCCAACCAAGCAACCTGGAAAGGCAAATCAGCGCTACAAAGAAGTCTCGCTTCCCATCGGTCAAAAGGGCCATGCTGATAAAAGTGTCAAAACCACAAATGCAGGACAGGCCATGGAGAAATTGGAGCCTTGCTACGCTGATGGGCAGGATGTAAATTGCCAAGAGCCACTCTGGAGAAGTGTACGGTGAGGCCTGAAACATCGAAAAAGCACAGCTTAGGGAGCATAGGGCACTTCCACTCATGGGCGTATAAATTTTGAAAACTAAAAATCAGCAAGACACAGGCACCCCAAAGTTTAGGGCTGCTCTGTTGACAAGAACCTCCACTTCATGACACCTTAAATATCCCAGGAAAGAGAAAAATGGATAAAGAAGTTGTGGTCCTTATGTACAATGGAATATCACTCAGACATGAAATCAATGTCATAAGGCTAGTAGAAGCAAGATGAGTGGATTTAGGTACGACGATTCTAAGTGAAATAAGTCACACAGAAATAGACATTATCATAAGCTATCACTTATAGAGGGAATGTAAAAACCGCTACACTTGAACTGAATTACAAAACAGAACAGAGTCACACGTTTAGAAAACACACTATGGCTGGTTAACGGAAAAGGTGAGGTGGGGTGATGCATAAAACAAGGGTTTCAAATTCGCTCAGATACCGTTCCATACACCCAATATGTAATAGACAAGACCTACTCCTTGCTCAGTGAACTGGACTCAACACCCCCTATTCACCGCACAAGAATATATCTGATTAGTAAGAATCTTAAAACCTATGTATTGATATCTGTCTGGAAGTGAGTCAAGTGGGTGTAAAGCCGCAGAAACACAGCCGTGAAAAGCAGCTAAACACCATTATAAAAATAAATTACTTTTAAAAACCCGTAAAACAAAGACAGTGAAAGAGAGAGAAATTCTTACAAAATTCGTTCAGGGGCTGTGATGCAACCTGGATTGACCATATCCAGACCCACAGCTGGATGAGACATAAGGGTGGACAATCTTGGGGCTGAGAGGTTGGGTGAGGTTGGGTGAGCAAACGCAGACCCTTTAAGTAATACTGCATGGTACCCATCCCATGGGTCCCAAATCTCCAGGTTCAAGGGCATCTTCCTACATCGAAAACTTGCATGAGGAACCCAGAAGATGGTACACCGTGTGATTTTGAAAGGTTTCTAAAACGCACCTCATTTCTCATCTCCTTGTGCTCGGGTTCGCCATTCCAGCTACTTCACTAGCAATCTCCCTACTTGGAGAATCAGCACCTTTAACCTCCTGTTCCCTACAGGTTGCAATTTGTCCTGAGGATGAACGGGAAGAGGGGCAGCCAATGAGAGACTAGATCTAGGTGTTGGGACAGGCACAGGTCACTCTATTTTCTCATCAGGAAGAAGAAATAACCACAGGCTCAGCCTGCCACACGGAACCAGAATAGGGCCTGAGGCAATCCCGCGCTTCTGCGGCCAGCTCCCAAAAAAGCCAGTTGAAAAATGGAGCACATGGGCACTGCAATTCACAACACTGCAGAGTTATAAATGATAACACTCGTCCACAAATATATTGAGGGAAGGCAACGAAGAGGATTTGAAAGCAAGGCAGAATTGCAGGAAACAGGTTTCAGGAGGTAGATTCGAATCGCCTTTAAAGCACATGAAAAGCGGCAAAACGTGGACAATGATGCCCTTGGCCAAAAAGGGCGTATGCGTTTTTTCCTGAATATATTCAGGAAAAAACGCATACGCCCTTTTTGGCCAACCAAGCAACCTGGAAAGACAAATCAGTGCTACAAAGAAGTCTCGCTTCCCATCCGTCAAAAGGGCCATGCTGATAAAAGTGTCAAAACCACAAATGCAGGACAGGCCATGGAGAAATTGGAGCCTTGCTACGCTGATGGGCGGGATGTAAATTGCCAACAGCCACTCTGGAGAAGTGTACGGTGAGGCCTGAAACATCGAAAAAACACAGCTTAGGGAGCATAGGGCACTTCCACTCATGGGCGTATAAATTTTGAAAAATAAAATCAGCAAGACACAGGCACCCCAAAGTTTAGGGCTGCTCTGTTGACAAGAACCTCCACTTCATGACACCTTAAATATCCCAGGAAAGAGAAAAATGGATAAAGAAGTTGTGGTCCTTATGTACAATGGAATATCACTCAGCCATGAAATAAATGTCATAAGGCTAGTAGAAGCAAGATGGGTGGACTTAGGTACGACAATTCTAAGTGAAATAAGTCACACAGAAAAAGACACTTATCAAAAGCTGTAACTTATACAGGGAATGTAAAAACCGCTACATTTGAACTGAATTACAAAACAGAACAAAGTCACACATTTAGAAAAAAAACTATGGTTGCTTAACGGGAAAGGTGAGGTGGGGTGATGGATAAAACAAGGGTTTCAAATTAGCTCAGATACCGTTCCATACACCCAATACGTAATAGACAAGACCTACTCCTTGCTCAGTGAACTGGACTCAACACCCCCTATTCACCGCACAAGAATATATGTGACTAGTAAGAATCTTAAAACCTATGTATTGATATCTCTCTGGAAGTGTGTCAAGTGGGTGTAAAGCCGCATAAACACAGCCGTGAAAAGCAGCTAAACCCCATTATAAAAATAAATTAGTTTTAAAAACCCATGAAACAAAGACAGTGAAAGAGACAGAAATCCTTACAAAATTCATTCAGGGGCTGTGACGCAACCTGGATTGACCATATCTAGACCCACAGCTGGATGAGACATAAGGGTGCACATTCTTGGGGCTGAGAGGTTTGGTGAGGTTGGGTGAGCCAACGCAGACCCTTTAAGATAATACTGCGTGGTACCCATCCCATGGGTCCCAAATCTCCAGGTTCAAAGGCATCTTCCTACATCGAAAACTTGCATGAGGAACCCAGAAGATGGTACACCGTGTGATTTTGAAAGGTTTCTAAAACGCACCTCATTTCTCATCTCCTTGTGCTCGTGTTCGCCATTCCAGCTACTTCACTAGCAATATCCCTACTTGGAGAATCAGCACCTTTAACCTCCTGTTTCGTACAGGTTGCAATTTGTCCTGAGGATGAACGGGAAGAGGGGCAGCCAATGAGAGACTAGATCTAGGTGTTGGGACAGGCACAGGTCACTCTATTTTCTCATCAGGAAGAAGAAATAACCACAGGCTCAGCCTGCCACCCGGAACCAGAATAGGGCCTGAGGCAATCCCGCGCTTCTGCGGCCAGCTCCCAAAAAAGCCAGTTGAAAAATGGAGCACATGGGCACTGCAATTCACAACCCTGCAGAGTTATAAGTGATAACTCTCATCCACAGATATATTGAGGGAAGGCAACGAAGAGGATTTGAAAGCAAGGCAGAATTGCAGGAAACAGATTTCAGGAGGTAGATTCGAATCGCCTTTAAGGCACATGAAAAGCGGCAAAAAGTCGACAATGATGCCCTTGGCCAAAAAGGGCGTATGCGTTTTTTCCTGAATATATTCAGGAAAAAACGCATACGCCCTTTTTGGCCAACCAAGCAACCTGGAAAGGCAAATCAGCGCTACAAAGAAGTCTCGCTTCCCATCGGTCAAAAGGGTCATGCTGCAAAAAGTGTCAAAACCACAAAAGCAGGACAGGCCATGGAGAAATGGGAGCCTTGCTACACTGATGGGCGGGATGTAAATTGCTAGCAGCCACTCTGGAGAAGTGTACGGTGTGGCCTTAAACATCGAAAAAACACAGCTTAGGGAGCATAGGGCACTTCCACTCATGGGCGTATAAATTGGGAAAACTAAAAATCAGCAAGACACAGGCACCCCAAAGTTTAGGGCTGCTCTGTTGACAAGAACCTCCACTTCATGACACCTTAAATATCCCAGGGAAGAGAAAAATGGATAAAGAAGTTGTGGTCCTTATGTACAATGGAATATCACTCAGCCATGAAATCAATGTCATAAGGCTAGTAGCAGCATGATGAGTGGATTTAGGTACGACGACTCTAAGTGAAATAAGTCACACAGAAAAAGACACTTATCATAAGTTATCACGTATAGAGGGAATGTAAAAACTGCTACACTTGAACTGAATTACAAAACAGAACAGAGTCACACGTTTAGAAAACACACTATGGCTGCTTAACGGGAAAGGTGAGGTGGTGTGATGCATAAAACAAGGGTTTCAAATTAGCTCAGATACCGTTCCATACACCCAATATGTAATAGACAAGACCTACTCCTTGCTCAGTGAACTGGACACAACACCCCCTATTCACCGCACAAGTATATATCTGACTAGTAAGAATCTTAAAACCTATGTATTGATATCTCTCTGGAAGTGTGTCAAGTGGGTGTAAAGCCGCATAAACACAGCCGTGAAAAGCAGCTAAACCCCATTATAAAAATAAATTACTTGTAAAAACCCGTAAAACAAAGACAGTGAAAGAGAGAGAAATTCTTACACAATTCGTTCAGGGGCTGTGATGCAACCTGGATTGAACATATCTAGACCCACAGCTGGATGAGACCTAAGGGTGGACACTCTTGGGGCTGAGAGGTTGGGTGAGGTTGGGTGAGCCAACGCAGACCCTTTAAAGTAATACTGCGTGGTACCCATCCCATGGGTCCCAAATCTCCAGGTTCAAGGCCATCTTCCTGCATCGAAAACATGCATGAGAAACCCAGAAAATGGTACACCGTGTGATTTTGAAAGGTTTCTAAAACGCACCTCATTTCTCATCTCCTTGTGCTCGGGTTCGCCATTCCAGCTACTTTCCTAGCAATCTCCCTACTTGGAGAATCAGCACCTTTAACCTCCTGTTCCGTACAGGTTGCATTTTGTTCTGAGGATGAACGGGAAGAGGGGCAACCAATGAGAGACTAGATCTAGGTGTTGGGACAGGCACAGGTCACTCTAATTTCCCATCAGGAAGAAGAAAATACCACAGGCTCAGCCTGCCACCCGGAACCAGAATAGGGCCTGAGGCAATCCCGCGCTTTTGCGGCCAGATCCCAAAAAAGCCAGTTGAAAAATGGAGCACATGGGCACTGAAATTCATAACCCTGCAGAGTTATAAATGATAACTCTCGTCCACAAATATACTGAGGGAAGGCAACGAAGAGGATTTGAAAGCAAGGCAGAATTGCAGGAAACAGGTTTCAGGAGGTAGATTCGAATCGCCTTTAAAGCACATGAAAAGCGGCAAAACGTGGACAATGATGCCCTTGGCCAAAAAGGGCGTATGCGTTTTTTCCTGAATATATTCAGGAAAAAACGCATACGCCGTTTTTGGCCAACCAAGCAACCTGGAAAGGCAAATCAGCGCTACAAAGAAGTCTCGCTTCCCATCGGTCAAAAGGGCCATGCTGATAAAAGTGTCAAAACCACAAATGCAGGACAGGCCATGGAGAAATTGGAGCCTTGCTACGCTGATGGGCAGGATGTAAATTGCCAAGAGCCACTCTGGAGAAGTGTACGGTGAGGCCTGAAACATCGAAAAAGCACAGCTTAGGGAGCATAGGGCACTTCCACTCATGGGCGTATAAATTTTGAAAACTAAAAATCAGCAAGACACAGGCACCCCAAAGTTTAGGGCTGCTCTGTTGACAAGAACCTCCACTTCATGACACCTTAAATATCCCAGGAAAGAGAAAAATGGATAAAGAAGTTGTGGTCCTTATGTACAATGGAATATCACTCAGACATGAAATCAATGTCATAAGGCTAGTAGAAGCAAGATGAGTGGATTTAGGTACGACGATTCTAAGTGAAATAAGTCACACAGAAATAGACACTTATCATAAGCTATCACTTATAGAGGGAATGTAAAAACCGCTACACTTGAACTGAATTACAAAACAGAACAGAGTCACACGTTTAGAAAACACACTATGGCTGGTTAACGGAAAAGGTGAGGTGGGGTGATGCATAAAACAAGGGTTTCAAATTCGCTCAGATACCGTTCCATACACCCAATATGTAATAGACAAGACCTACTCCTTGCTCAGTGAACTGGACTCAACACCCCCTATTCACCGCACAAGAATATATCTGATTAGTAAGAATCTTAAAACCTATGTATTGATATCTGTCTGGAAGTGAGTCAAGTGGGTGTAAAGCCGCAGAAACACAGCCGTGAAAAGCAGCTAAACACCATTATAAAAATAAATTACTTTTAAAAACCCGTAAAACAAAGACAGTGAAAGAGAGAGAAATTCTTACAAAATTCGTTCAGGGGCTGTGATGCAACCTGGATTGACCATATCCAGACCCACAGCTGGATGAGACATAAGGGTGGACACTCTTGGGGCTGAGAGGTTGGGTGAGGTTGGGTGAGCAAACGCAGACCCTTTAAGTAATACTGCGTGGTACCCATCCCATGGGTCCCAAATCTCCAGGTTCAAGGGCATCTTCCTACATCGAAAACATGCATGAGAAACCCAGAAGATGGTACACCCTGTGATTTTGAAAGCTTTCTAAAACGCACCTCATTTCTCATCTCCTTGTGCTCGTTTTCGCCTTTCCAGCTACTTTACTAGCAATCTCCCTACTTGGAGAATCAGCACCTTTAAGCTCCTGTTCTGTACAGGTTGCAATTTGTCCTGAGGATGAACGGGAAGAGGGACAACCAATGAGAGACTAGATCTAGGTGTTGGGACAGGCACAGGTCACTCTATTTTCCCATCAGGAAGAAGAATTAACCACAGGCTCAGCCTGCCGCCAGGAACCAGAATAGGGCCTGAGGCAATCCTGTACTTTTGCGGCCAGCTCCCAAAAAAGCCAGTTGAAAAATGGAGCTCAGGGGCACTGCAATTCACAAACCTGCTGAGTTATAAATGATAACTCTCGTCCACAAATATATTGAGGGAAGGCAACGAAGAGGATTTGAAAGCAACGCAGAATTGCAGGAAACAGGTTTCAGGAGGTAGATTCGAATCACCTTAAAAACACATGAAAATTGGCAAAACGTCGACAATGATGCCCTTGGCCAAAAAGGGCGTATGTGTTTTTTCCTGAATATATTCAGGAAAAAACGCATACGCCATTTTTGGCCAACCAAGCAACCTGGAAAGGCAAATCAGCGCTACAATGAAGTCTCGCTTCCCATAGGTCAAAAGGGCCATGCTGCAAAAAGTGTCAAAACCAGAAATGCAGGACAGGCCATGTAGAAATGGCAGCCTTTCTACGCTGATGGGAGGGATGTAAATTGCCAACAGCCACTCTGGAGAACTGTACGGTGTGTCCTGAAACATCGAAAAAACACAGGTTAGGGAGCATAGGGCACGTCCACTCATGGGCGTATAAATTGGGAAAACTAAAAATCAGCAAGACACAGGCACACCAAAGTTTAGGGCTGCTCTGTTGACAAGAACCTCCACTTCATGACACCTTAAATATCCCAGGAAAGAGAAAAATAGATAAAGAAGTTGTGGTCCTTATGTACAATGGAATATCACTCAGACATGAAATCAATGTCATAAGGCTAGTAGAAGCAAGATGAGTGGATTTAGGTACGACGATTGTAAGTGAAATAAGTCACACAGAAAAAGACACTTATCAAAAGCTATCACTTATAGAGGGAATGTAAAAACCGCTACACTTGAACTGAATTACAAAACAGAACAGAGTCACACGTTTAGAAAACACACTATGGCTGCTTAACGGGAAAGGTGAGGTGGGGTGATGCATAAAACAAGGGTTTCATATTAGCTCAGATACCGTTCCATACACCCAATATGTAATAGACAAGACCTACTCCTTGCTCAGTGAACTGGACTCAACACCCCCTATTCACCGCACAAGTATATATCTGACTAGTAAGAATCTTAAAACCTATGTATTGATATCTCTCTGGAAGTGAGTCAAGTGAGTGTAAAGCCGCATATACACAGCCGTGAAAAGCAGCTAAACCCCATTATAAAAATAAATTACTTTTAAAAACCAGTAAGACAAACACAGTGAAAGAGAGAGAAATTCTTACAAAATTAGTTCAGAGGCTGTGATGCAACCTGGATTGACCATATCTGGACCCACAGCTGGATGAGACGTAAGGGTGGACACTATTGGGTCTTAGAGGTTGGGTGAGGTTGGATGAGCAAGTGCAGACCCTTTAAAGTAATATTGCGTGGTACCCATCCCATGGGTCCCAAATCTCCAGGTTCAAGGGCATCTTCCTACATCGAAAACATGCATGAGAAACTCAGAAGATGGTACACCGTGTGATTTTGAAAGGTTTCTAAAACACACCCCATTTCTCATCTCCTTGTGCTCGGGTTCGCCTTTCTAGCTACTTTACTAGCAATCTCCTTACTTGTAGAATCAGCACCTTTAACCTCCTGTTCCGTACAGGTTGCAATTTGTCCTGAAGATGAACGGGAAGAGGGGCAACCAATGAGAGACTAGATCTAGGTGTTGGGACAGGCACAGGTCACTCTAATTTCCCATCAGGAAGAAGAATTAATCACAGGCTCACCCTGCCGCCCAGAAGCAAAATAGGGCCTGAGGCAATCCCGCGCTTTTCCGGCCAGCTCCCAAAAAAGCGAGTTGAAAAATGGAGCTCAGGGACACTGCAATTCACAAACCCGCAGAGTTATAAATGATAACTCTCGTCCACAGATATATTGAGGGAAGGCAACGAAGAGGATTTGAAAGCAAGGCAAAATTGCAGAAAACAGATTTCAGGAGGTAGATTCGAATCGCCTTTAAAGCATATGAAAAGCGGCAAAACGTCGACAATGATGCCCTTGGCCAAAAAGGGCGTATGCGTTTTTTCCTGAATATATTCAGGAAAAAACGCATACGCCCTTTTTGGCCAACCAAGCAACCTGGAAAGGCAAATCAGCGCTACAAAGAAGTCTCGCTTCCCATGGGTCAAAAGGGCAATGCTGCAAAAAGTGTCAAAACCAGAAATGCAAGACAGGCCATGGAGAAATGGCAGCCTTGCTACGCTGATGAGCGGGATGTAAATTGCCAACAGCCACTCTGGAGAAGTGTACGGTGTGTCCTGAAACATCGAAAAAACACAGCTTAGGGAGCATAGGGCACGTCCACTCATGGGCGTATAAATTGGGAAAACTAAAAATCAGCAAGACACAGGCACCCCAAAGTTTAGGGCTGCTCTGTTGACAAGAACCTCCACTTCATGACACCTTAAATATCCCAGGAAAGAGAAAAATGGATAAAGAAGTTGTGGTCCTTATGTACAATGCAATATCACTCAGACATGAAATCAATGTCATAAGGCTAGTAGAAGCAAGATGAGTGGACTTAGGTACGACGATTCTAAGTGAAATAAGTCACACAGAAAAAGACACTTATCATAAGCTATCACTTATAGAGGGAATGTAAAAACCGCTACACTTGTACTGAATTACAGAACAGAACAGAATCACACGTTTAGAAAACACACTATGGCTGCTTAACGGGAAAGGTGAGGTGGGGTGATGCATAAAACAAGGGGTTCAAATTCGCTCAGATACCGTTCCATACACCCAATATGTAATAGACAAGACCTACTCCTTGCTCAGTGAACTGGACTCAACACCCCCTATTCACCGCACAAGAATATATGTGACTAGTAACAATCTTAAAACCTATGTATTGATATCTGTCTGGAAGTGAGTCAAGTGGGTGTAAATCCGCATAAACACAGCCGTGAAAAGCAGCTAAACCCCATTATAAAAATAAATTAGTTTTAAAAACCCGTAAAACAAAGACAGTGAAAGAGAGAGAAATTCTTACAAAATTCGTTCAGGGGCTGTGATGCAACCTGGATTGACCATATCTAGACCCACAGCTGGATGAGACATAAGGGTGGACACTCTTGGGGCTGAGAGGTTGTGTGAGGTTGGGTGAGCAAACGCAGACCCTTTAAAGTAATACAGCATGGTACCCATCCCATGGGTCCCAAATCTCCAGGTTCAAGTGCATCTTCCTACATCGAAATCTTGCATGAGGAACCCAGAAGAAGGTACACCATGTGATTTTGAAAGGTTTCTAAAACGCACCTCATTTCTCATCTCCTTGTGCTCGGGTTCGCCATTCCAGCTACTTCACTAGCAATCTCCCTACTTGGAGAATCAGCACCTTTAACCTCCTGTTCTGTACAGGTTGCAATTTGTCCTGAGGATGAACGGGAAGAGGGGCAACCAATGAGAGACTAGATCTAGGTGTTGGGACAGGCACAGGTCACTCTATTTTCCCATAAGGAAGAAGAATTAACCACAGGCTCAGCCTGCCGCCCAGAAGCACAATAGGGCCTGAGGCAATCCTGCGCTTTTGCGGCCAGCTCCCAAAAAAGCGAGTTGAAAAATGGAGTTCAGGGACACTGCAATTCACAAACCTGCATAGTTATAAATGATAACTCTCATCCACAGATATATTGAGGGAAGGCAACGAAGAGGATTTGAAAGCAAGGCAGAATTGCAGAAAGCAGATTTCAGGAGATAGATTCGAATCGCCTTTAAAGCACATGAAAAGCGGCAAAACGTCGACAATGATGCTCTTGGCCAAAAAGGGCGTATGCGTTTTTTCCTGAATATATTCAGGAAAAAACGCATACGCCCTTTTTGGCCAACCAAGCAACCTGGAAAGGCAAATCAGCGCTACAAAGAAGTCTCGCTTCCCATCGGTCAAAAGGGCCATGCTGCAAAAAGTGTCAAAACCAGAAATGCAGGACAGGCCATGGAGAAATGGCAGCCTTGCTACGCTGATGAGCGGGATGTAAATTGCCAACAGCCACTCTGGAGAAGTGTACGGTGTGTCCTGAAACATCGAAAAAACACAGCTTAGGGAGCATAGGGCACATCCACTCATGGGCGTATAAATTGGGAAAACTAAAAATCAGCAAGACACAGGCACCCCAAAGTTTAGGGCTGCTCTGTTGACAAGAACCTCCACTTCATGACACCTTAAATATCCCAGGAAAGAGAAAAATGGATAAAGAAGTTGTGGTCCTTATGTACAATGCAATATCACTCAGACATGAAATCAATGTCATAAGGCTAGTAGAAGCAAGATGAGTGGACTTAGGTACGACGATTCTAAGTGAAATAAGTCACACAGAAAAAGACACTTATCATAAGCTATCACTTATAGAGGGAATGTAAAAACCGCTACACTTGAACTGAATTACAGAACAGAACAGAATCACACGTTTAGAAAACACACTATGGCTGCTTAACGGGAAAGGTGAGGTGGGGTGATGCATAAAACAAGGGGTTCAAATTCGCTCAGATACCGTTCCATACACCCAATATGTAATAGACAAGACCTACTCCTTGCTCAGTGAACTGGACTCAACACCCCCTATTCCCCGCACAAGAATATATGTGACTAGTAAGAATCTTAAAACCTATGTATTGATATCTGTCTGGAAGTGAGTCAAGTGGGTGTAAAGCCGCATAAACACAGCCGTGAAAAGCAGCTAAACCCCATTATAAAAATAAATTACTTTTAAAAACCCGTAAAACAAAGACAGTGAAAGAGAGAGAAATTCTTACAAAATTCGTTCAGGGGCTGTGATGCAACCTGGATTGACCATATCTAGACCCACAGCTGGATGAGACATAAGGGTGGACACTCTTGGGGCTGAGAGGTTGGGTGAGGTTGGGTGAGCAAACGCAGACCCTTTAAAGTAATACTGCATGGTACCCATCCCATGGGTCCCAAATCTCCAGGTTCAAGGGCATCTTCCTACATCGAAATTTTGCATGAGGAACCCAGAAGAAGGTACACCGTGTGATTTTGAAAGGTTTCTAAAACGCACCTCATTTCTCATCTCCTTGTGCTCGGGTTCGCCATTCCAGCTACTTCACTAGCAATCTCCCTACTTGGAGAATCAGCACCTTTAACCTCCTGTTCTGTACAGGTTGCAATTTGTCCTGAGGATGAACGGGAAGAGGGGCAACCAATGAGAGACTAGAACTAGGTGTTGGGACAGGCACAGGTCACTCTATTTTCCCATCATGAAGAAGAATTAACCACAGGCTCAGCCTGCTGCTGGGAACCAGAATAGGGCCTGAGGCAATCCCGTGCTTTTGCGGCCAGCTCCCAAACAAGACAGTTGAAAAATGGAGCTCAGGGGCACTGCCATTCACAAACCTGCTGAGTTATAAATGATAACTCTCGTCCACAAATATATTTAGGGAAGGCAACGAAGAGGATTTGAAAGCAAGGCAGAATTGCAGGAAACAGGTTTCAGGAGGTAGATTCGAATCGCCTTTAAAGCACATGAAAAGCGGCAAAAGGTGGACAATGATGCCCTTGGCCAAAAAGGGCGTATGCGTTTTTTCCTGAATATATTCAGGAAAAAACGCATACGCCCTTTTTGGCCAACCAAACAACCTGGAAAGGCAATTCAGCGCTACAAAGAAGTCTCGCTTCCCATCGGTCAAAAGGGTCATGCTGCAAAAAGTGTCAAAACCAGAAATGCAGGACAGGCCATGGAGAAATGGCAGCCTTGCTACGCTGATGGGCGGGATGTTAATTGCCAGCAGCCACTCTGGAGAAGTGTACGGTGTGTCCTGAAACATCGAAAAAACACAGCTTAGGGAGCATAGGGCACGTCCACTCATGGGCGTATAAATTGGGAAAAAGGAAAATCAGCAAGACACAGGCACCCCAAAGTTTAGGGCTGCTCTGTTGACAAGAACCTCCACTTCATGACAACTTAAATATCCCAGGAAAGAGAAAAATGGATAAAGAAGTCGTGGTCCTTATGTACAATGGAATATCACTCAGACATGAAATCAATGTCATAAGGCTAGTAGAAGCAAGATGGGTGGACTTAGGTACGACGATTCTAAGTGAAATAAGTCACACAGAAAAAGACACTTATCAAAAGCTATAACTTATACAGGGAATGTAAAAACCGCTACACTTGAACTGAATTACAAAACAGAACAGAGTCACACGTTTAGAAAACACACTATGGCTGCTTAACGGGAAAGGTGAGGTGGGGTGATGCATAAAACAAGGGTTTCAAATTCGCTCAGATACCGTTCCATACACCCAATATGTAATAGACAAGACCTACTCCTTGCTCAGTGAACTGGACTCAACAACCCCTATTCACCGCACAAGAATATATGTGACTAGTAAGAATCTTAAAACCTATGTATTGATATATGTCTGGAAGTGAGTCAAGTGGGTGTAAAGCCGCATAAACACAGCCGTGAAAAGCAGCTAAACCCCATTATAAAAATAAATTACTTTTAAAAACCCGTAAAACAAAGACAGTGAAAGAGAGAGAAATTCTTACAAAATTCGTTCAGAGGCTGTGATGCAACCTAGATTGACCATATCTACACGCACAGCTGGATGAGACATAAGGGTGGACACTTTTGGGGCTGAAAGGTTGGGTTAGGTTGGGTGAGCAAACGCAGACCCTTTAAAGTAATACTGCGTGGTACCCATCCCATGGGTCCCAAGTCTCCAGGTTCAAGGGCATCTTCCTACATCGAAAACATGCATGAGAAACTCAGAAGATGGTACACCGTGTGATTTTGAAAGGTTTCTAAAACGCACCTCATTTCTCATCTCCTTGTGCTCGGGTTCGCCATTCCAGCTACTTTACTAGCAATCTCCCTACTTGGAGAATCAGCACCTTTAACCTCCTGTTCTGTACAGGTTGCAATTTGTCCTGAGGATGAACGGGAAGAGGGGCAACCAATGAGAGACTAGATCTAGGTGTTGGGACAGGCACAGGTCACTCTAATTTCCCATCAGGAAGAAGAATTAATCACAGGCTCACCCTGCCGCCCAGAAGCAAAATAGGGCCTGAGGCAATCCCGCGCTTTTGCGGCCAGCTCCCAAAAAAGCGAGTTGAAAAATGGAGCTCAGGGACACTGCAATTCACAAACCCGCAGAGTTATAAATGATAACTCTCGTCCAGAGATATATTGAGGGAAGGCAACGAAGAGGATTTGAAAGCAAGGCAGAATTGCAGAAAACAGATTTCAGGAGGTAGATTCGAATCGCCTTTAAAGCACATGAAAAGCGGGAAAACGTCGACAATGATGCCCTTGGCCAAAAAGGGCGTATGCGTTTTTTCCTGAATATATTCAGGAAAAAACGCATACGCCCTTTTTGGCCAAACAAGCAACCTGGAAAGGCAAATCAGCGCTACAATGAAGTCTCGCTTCCCATAGGTCAAAAGGGCCATGCTGCAAAAAGTGTCAAAACCAGAAATGCAGGACAGGCCATGTAGAAATGGCAGCCTTTCTACGCTGATGGGAGGGATGTAAATTGCCAACAGCCACTCTGGAGAACTGTACGGTGTGTCCTGAAACATCGAAAAAACACAGCTTAGGGAGCATAGGGCACGTCCACTCATGGGCGTATAAATTGGGAAAACTAAAAATCAGCAAGACACAGGCACACCAAAGTTTAGGGCTGCTCTGTTGACAAGAACCTCCACTTCATGACACCTTAAATATCCCAGGAAAGAGAAAAATAGATAAAGAAGTTGTGGTCCTTATGTGCAATGGAATATCACTCAGACATGAAATCAATGTCATAAGGCTAGTAGAAGCAAGATGAGTGGATTTAGGTACGACGATTGTAAGTGAAATAAGTCACACAGAAAAAGACACTTATCAAAAGCTATCACTTATAGAGGGAATGTAAAAACCGCTACACTTGAACTGAATTACAAAACAGAACAGAGTCACACGTTTAGAAAACACACTATGGCTGCTTAACGGGAAAGGTGAGGTGGGGTGATGCATAAAACAAGGGTTTCATATTAGCTCAGATACCGTTCCATACACCCAATATGTAATAGACAAGACCTACTCCTTGCTCAGTGAACTGGACTCAACCCCCCCCATTCACCGCACAAGTATATATCTGACTAGTAAGAATCTTAAAACCTATGTATTGATATCTCTCTGGAAGTGAGTCAAGTGGGTGTAAAGCCGCATATACACAGCCGTGAAAAGCAGCTAAACCCCATTATAAAAATAAATTACTTTTAAAAACCAGTAAGACAAAGACAGTGAAAGAGAGAGAAATTCTTACAAAATTAGTTCAGAGGCTGTGATGCAACCTGGATTGACCATATCTGGACCCACAGCTGGATGAGACATAAGGGTGGACACTATTGGGTCTTAGAGGTTGGGTGAGGTTGGATGAGCAAGTGCAGACCCTTTAAAGTAATACTGCGTGGTACCCATCCCATGGGTCCCAAATCTCCAGGTTCAAGGGCATCTTCCTACTTCGAAAACATGCATGAGAAACTCAGAAGATGGTACACCGTGTGATTTTGAAAGGTTTCTAAAACACACCCCATTTCTCATCTCCTTGTGCTCGGGTTCGCCTTTCCAGCTACTTTACTTGCAATCTCCTTACTTGGAGAATCAGCACCTTTAACCTCCTGTTCCGTACAGGTTGCAATTTGTCCTGAGGATGAACGGGAAGAGGGGCAACCAATGAGAGACTAGATCTAGGTGTTTGGACAGGCACAGGTCACTCTAATTTCCCATCAGGAAGAAGAATTAATCACAGGCTCACCCTGCCGCCCAGAAGCAAAATAGGGCCTGAGGCAATCCCGCGCTTTTGCGGCCAGCTCCCAAAAAAGCGAGTTGAAAAATGGAGCTCAGGGACACTGCAATTCACAAACCCGCAGAGTTATAAATGATAACTCTCGTCCAGAGATATATTGAGGGAAGGCAACGAAGAGGATTTGAAAGCAAGGCAAAATTGCAGAAAACAGATTTCAGGAGGTAGATTCGAATCTCCTTTAAAGCATATGAAAAGCGGCAAAACGTCGACAATGATGCCCTTGGCCAAAAAGGGCGTATGCGTTTTTTCCTGAATATATTCAGGAAAAAACGCATACGCCCTTTTTGGCCAACCAAGCAACCTGGAAAGGCAAATCAGCGCTACAAAGAAGTCTCGCTTCCCATGGGTCAAAAGGGCCATGCTGCAAAAAGTGTCAAAACCAGAAATGCAGGACAGGCCATGGAGAAATGGCAGCCTTGCTACACTGATGAGCGGGATGTAAATTGCCAACAGCCACTCTGGAGAAGTGTACGGTGTGTCCTGAAACATCGAAAAAACACAGCTTAGGGAGCATAGGGCACGTCCACTCATGGGCGTATAAATTGGGAAAACTAAAAATCAGCAAGACACAGGCACCCCAAAGTTTAGGGCTGCTCTGTTGACAAGAACCTCCACTTCATGACACCTTAAATATCCCAGGAAAGAGAAAAATGGATAAAGAAGTTGTGGTCCTTATGTACAATGCAATATCACTCAGACATGAAATCAATGTCATAAGGCTAGTAGAAGCAAGATGAGTGGACTTAGGTACGACGATTCTAAGTGAAATAAGTCACACAGAAAAAGACACTTATCATAAGCTATCACTTATAGAGGGAATGTAAAAACCGCTACACTTGTACTGAATTACAGAACAGAACAGAATCACACGTTTAGAAAACACACTATGGCTGCTTAACGGGAAAGGTGAGGTGGGGTGATGCATAAAACAAGGGGTTCAAATTCGCTCAGATACCGTTCCATACACCCAATATGTAATAGACAAGACCTACTCCTTGCTCAGTGAACTGGACTCAACACCCCCTATTCACCGCACAAGAATATATGTGACTAGTAAAAATCTTAAAACCTATGTATTGATATCTGTCTGGAAGTGAGTCAAGTGGGTGTAAATCCGCATAAACACAGCCGTGAAAAGCAGCTAAACCCCATTATAAAAATAAATTACTTTTAAAAACCCGTAAAACAAAGACAGTGAAAGAGAGAGAAATTCTTACAAAATTCGTTCAGAGGCTGTGATGCAACCTGGATTGACCATATCTACACGCACAGGTGGATGAGACATAAGGGTGGACACTTTTGGGGCTGAAAGGTTGGGTTAGGTTGGGTGAGCAAACGCAGACCCTTTAAAGTAATACTGCGTGTTACCCATCCCATGGGTCCCAAGTCTCCAGGTTCAAGGGCATCTTCCTACATCGAAAACATGCATGAGAAACTCAGAAGATGGTACACCGTGTGATTTTGAAAGGTTTCTAAAACGCACCTCATTTCTCATCTCCTTGTGCTCGGGTTCGCCATTCCAGCTACTTTACTAGCAATCTCCCTACTTGGAGAATCAGCACCTTTAACCTCCTGTTCTGTACAGGTTGCAATTTGTCCTGAGGATGAACGGGAAGAGGGGCAACCAATGAGAGACTAGATCTAGGTGTTGGGACAGGCACAGGTCACTCTAATTTCCCATCAGGAAGAAGAATTAATCACAGGCTCAGCCTGCCCCCCAGAAGCACAATAGGGCCTGAGGCAATCCCGCGCTTTTGCGGCCAGCTCCCAAAAAAGCGAGTTGAAAAATGGAGCTCAGGGACACTGCAATTCACAAACCCGCAGAGTTATAAATGATAACTCTCATCCACAGATATATTGAGGGAAGGCAACGAAGAGGATTTGAAAGCAAGGCAGAATTGCAGAAAACAGATTTCAGGAGGTAGATTCGAATCGCCTTTAAAGCACATGAAAAGCGGCAAAACGTCGACAATGATGCCCTTGGCCAAAAAGGGCGTATGCGTTTTTTCCTGAATATATTCAGGAAAAAACGCATACGCCCTTTTTGGCCAACCAAGCAACCTAGAAAGGCAAATCAGCGCTACAAAGAAGTCTCGCTTCCCATCGGTCAAAAGGGTCATGCTGCAAAAAGTGTCAAAACCAGAAATGCAGGACAGGCGTGGAGAAATGGCAGCCTTGCTACGCTGATGGGCGGGATGTTAATTGCCAGCAGCCACTCTGGAGAAGTGTACGGTGTGTCCTGAAACATCGAAAAAACACAGCTTAGGGAGCATAGGGCACGTCCACTCATGGGCGTATAAATTGGGAAAAAGAAAAATCAGCAAGACACAGGCACCCCAAAGTTTAGGGCTGCTCTGTTGACAAGAACCTCCACTTCATGACAACTTAAATATCCCAGGAAAGAGAAAAATGGATAAAGAAGTCGTGGTCCTTATGTACAATGGAATATCACTCAGACATGAAATCAATGTCATAAGGCTAGTAGAAGCAAGATGAGTGGAGTTAGGTACGACGATTCTAAGTGAAATAAGTCAGACAGAAAAAGACACTTATCATAAGCTATCACTTATAGAGGGAATGTAAAAACCGCTACACTTGAACTGAATTACAAAACAGAACAGAGTCACACGTTTAGAAAACACACTATGGCTGCTTAACGGGAAAGGTGAGGTGGGGTGATGCATAAAACAAGGGGTTCAAATTCGCTCAGATACCGTTCCATACACCCAATATGTAATAGACAAGACCTACTCCTTGCTCAGTGAACTGGACTCAACACCCCCTATTCACCGCACAAGAATATATGTGACTAGTAACAATCTTAAAACCTATGTATTGATATCTGTCTGGAAGTGAGTCAAGTGGGTGTAAATCCGCATAAACACAGCCGTGAAAAGCAGCTAAAGCCCATTATAAAAATAAATTACTTTTAAAAACCCGTAAAACAAAGACAGTGAAAGAGAGAGAAATTCTTACAAAATTCGTTCAGAGGCTGTGATGCAACCTGGATTGACCATATCTACACGCACAGCTGGATGAGACATAAGGGTGGACACTCTTGGGGCTGAAAGGTTGGGTTAGGTTGGGTGAGCAAACGCAGACCCTTTAAAGTAATACTGCGTGGTACCCATCCCATGGGTCCCAAGTCTCCAGGTTCAAGGGCATCTTCCTACATCGAAAACATGCATGAGAAACTCAGAAGATGGTACACCGTGTGATTTTGAAAGGTTTCTAAAACGCACCTCATTTCTCATCTCCTTGTGCTCGTGTTCGCCATTCCAGCTACTTTACTAGCAATTTCCCTACTTGGAGAATCAGCACCTTTAACCTCCTGTTCTGTACAGGTTGCAATTTGTCCTGAGGATGAACGGGAAGAGGGGCAACCAATGAGAGACTAGATCTAGGTGTTGGGACAGGCACAGGTCACTCTAATTTCCCATCAGGAAGAAGAATTAATCACAGGCTCAGCCTGCAGCCCAGAAGCACAATAGGGCCTGAGGCAATCCCGCGCTTTTGCGGCCAGCTCCCAAAAAAGCGAGTTGAAAAATGGAGCTCAGGGACACTGCAATTCACAAACCCGCAGAGTTATAAATGATAACTCTCATCCACAGATATATTGAGGGAAGGCAACGAAGAGGATTTGAAAGCAAGGCAGAATTGCAGAAAACAGATTTCAGGAGGTAGATTCAAATCGCCTTTAAAGCATATGAAAAGCGGCAAAACGTCGACAATGATGCCCTTGGCCAAAAAGGGCGTATGCGTTTTTTCCTGAATATATTCAGGAAAAAACGCATACGCCCTTTTTGGCCAAACAAGCAACCTGGAAAGGCAAATCAGCGCTACAAAGAAGTCTCGCTTCCCATCGGTCAAAAGGGCCATGCTGCAAAAAGTGTCAAAACCAGAAATGCAGGACAGGCCATGGAGAAATGGCAGCCTTGCTACGCTGATGAGCGGGATGTAAATTGCCAACAGCCACTCTGGAGAAGTGTACGGTGTGTCCTGAAACATCGAAAAAACACAGCTTAGGGAGCATAGGGCACGTCCACTCATGGGCGTATAAATTGGGAAAACTAAAAATCAGCAAGACACAGGCACCCCAAAGTTTAGGGCTGCTCTGTTGACAAGAAGCTCCACTTCATGACACCTTAAATATCCCAGGAAAGAGAAAAATGGATAAAGAAGTTGTGGTCCTTTTGTACAATGCAATATCACTCAGACATGAAATCAATGTCATAAGGCTAGTAGAAGCAAGATGAGTGGACTTAGGTACGACGATTCTAAGTGAAATAAGTCACACAGAAAAAGACACTTATCATAAGCTATCACTTATAGAGGGAATGTAAAAACCGCTACACTTGAACTGAATTACAGAACAGAAGAGAATCACACGTTTAGAAAACACACTATGGCTGCTTAACGGGAAAGGTGAGGTGGGGTGATTCATAAAACAAGGGGTTCAAATTCGCTCAGATACCGTTCCATACACCCAATATGTAATAGACAAGACCTACTCCTTACTCAGTGAACTGGACTCAACACCCCCTATTCACCGCACAAGAATATATGTGACTAGTAACAATCTTAAAACCTATGTATTGATATCTGTCTGGAAGAGAGTCAAGTGTGTGTAAATCCGCATAAACACAGCCGTGAAAAGCAGCTAAACCCCATTATAAAAATAAATTACTTTTAAAAACCCGTAAAACAAAGACAGTGAAAGAGAGAGAAATTCTTACAAAATTCGTTCAGGGGCTGTGATGCAACCTGGATTGACCATATCTAGACCCACAGCTGGATGAGACATAAGGGTGGACACTCTTGGGGCTGAGAGGTTGGGTGAGGTTGGGTGAGAAAACGCAGACCCTTTAAAGTAATACTGCATGGTACCCATCCCATGGGACCCAAATCTCCAGGTTCAAGGGCATCTTCCTACATCGAAATCTTGCATGAGGAACCCAGAAGAAGGTACACCGTGTGATTTTGAAAGGTTTCTAAAACGCACCTCATTTCTCATCTCCTTGTGCTCGGGTTCGCCATTCTAGCTACTTCACTAGCAATCTCCCTACTTGGAGAATCAGCACCTTTAACCTCCTGTTCTGTACAGGTTGCAATTTGTCCTGAGGATGAACGGGAAGAGGGGCAACCAATGACAGACTAGATCTAGGTGTTGGGACAGGCACAGGTCACTCTATTTTCCCATCAGGTAGAAGAATTAACCACAGGCTCAGCCTGCCGCCGGGAACCAGAATAGGGCCTGAGGCAATCCCGTGCTTTTGCGGCCAGCTCCCAAACAAGACAGTTGAAAAATGGAGCTCAGGGGCACTGCCATTCACAAACCTGCTGAGTTATAAATGATAACTCTCGTCCACAAATATATTGAGGGAAGGCAACGAAGAGGATTTGAAAGCAAGGCAGAATTGCAGGAAACAGGTTTCAGGAGGTAGATTCGAATCGCCTTTAAAGCACATGAAAAGCGGCAAAACGTCGACAATGATGCCCTTGGCCAAAAAGGGCGTATGCGTTTTTTCCTGAATATATTCAGGAAAAAACGCATACGCCCTTTTTGGCCAACCAAGCAACCTGGAAAGGCAAATCAGCGCTACAAAGAAGTCTCGCTTCCCATCGGTCAAAAGGGTCATGCTGCAAAAAGTGTCAAAACCAGAAATGCAGGAAAGGCCATGGAGAAATGGCAGCCTTGCTACGCTGATGGGCGGGATGTTAATTGCCAGCAGCCACTCTGGAGAAGTGTACGGTGTGTCCTGAAACATCGAAAAAACACAGCTTAGGGAGCATAGGGCACGTCCACTCATGGGCGTATAAATTGGGAAAAAGAAAAATCAGCAAGACACAGGCACCCCAAAGTTTAGGGCTGCTCTGTTGACAAGAACCTCCACTTCATGACAACTTAAATATCCCAGGAAAGAGAAAAATGGATAAAGAAGTCGTGGTCCTTATGTACAATGGAATATCACTCAGACATGAAATCAATGTCATAAGGCTAGTAGAAGCAAGATGAGTGGACTTAGGTACGACGATTCTAAGTGAAATAAGTCACACAGAAAAAGACACTTATCATAAGCTATCACTTATAGAGGGAATGTAAAAACCGCTACACTTGAACTGAATTACAGAACAGAACAGAGTCACACGTTTAGAAAACACACTATGGCTGCTTAACGGGAAAGGTGAGGTGGGGTGATGCATAAAACAAGGGGTTCAAATTCGCTCAGATACCGTTCCATACACCCAATATGTAATAGACAAGACCTACTCCTTGCTCAGTGAACTGGACTCAACACCCCCTATTCACCGCACAAGAATATATGTGACTAGTAAGTATCTTAAAACCTATGTATTGATATATGTCTGGAAGTGAGTCAAGTGGGTGTAAAGCCGCATAAACACAGCCGTGAAAAGCAGCTAAACCCCATTATAAAAATAAATTACTTTTAAAAACCCGTAAAACAAAGACAGTGAAAGAGAGAGAAATTCTTACAAAATTCGTTCAGAGGCTGTGATGCAACCTGGATTGACCATATCTACACGCACAGCTGGATGAGACATAAGGGTGGACACTCTTGGGGCTGAAAGGTTGGGTTAGGTTGGGTGAGCAAACGCAGACCCTTTAAAGTAATACTGCGTGGTAGCCATCCCATGGGTCCCAAGTCTCCAGGTTCAAGGGCTTCTTCCTACATCGAAAACATGCACGAGAAACTCAGAAGATGGTACACCGTGTGATTTTGAAAGGTTTCTAAAACGCACCTCATTTCTCATCTCCTTGTGCTCGGGTTCGCCATTCCAGCTACTTTACTAGCAATCTACCTACTTGGAGAATCAGCACCTTTAACCTCCTGTTCTGTACAGGTTGCAATTTGTCCTGAGGATGAAAGGGAAGAGGGGCAACCAATGAGAGACTAGATCTAGGTGTTGGGACAGGCACAGGTGACTCTAATTTCCCATCAGGAAGAAGAATTAATCACAGGCTCAGCCTGCCGCCCAGAAGCACAATAGGGCCTGAGGCAATCCCGCGCCTTTGCGGCCAGCTCCCAAAAAAGCGAGTTGAAAAATGGAGCTCAGGGACACTGCAATTCACAAACCCGCAGAGTTATAAATGATAACTCTCATCCACAGATATATTGAGGGAAGGCAACGAAGAGGATTTGAAAGCAAGGCAGAATTGCAGAAAACAGATTTCAGGAGGTAGATACGAATCGCCTTTAAAGCACATGAAAAGCGGCAAAACGTCGACAATAATGCCCTTGGCCAAAAAGGGCGTATGCGTTTTTTCCTTAATATATTCAGGAAAAAACGCATACGCCCTTTTTGGCCAACCAAGCAACCTGGAAAGGCAAATCAGCGCTACAAAGAAGTCTCGCTTCCCATCGGTCAAAAGGGCCATGCTGCAAAAAGTGTCAAAACCAGAAATGCAGGACAGGCCATGGAGAAATGGCAGCCTTGCTACGTTGATGAGCGGGATGTAAATTGCCAACAGCCACTCTGGAGAAGTGTACAGTGTGTCCTGAAACATCGAAGAAACACAGCTTAGGGAGCATAGGGCACGTCCACTCATGGGCGTATAAATTGGGAAAACTAAAAATCAGCAAGACACAGGCACCCCAAAGTTTAGGGCTGTTCTGTTGACAAGAACCTCCACTTCATGACACCTTAAATATCCCAGGAAAGAGAAAAATGGATAAAGAAGTTGTGGTCCTTATGTACAATGCAATATCACTCAGACATGAAATCAATGTCATAAGGCTAGTAGAAGCAAGATGAGTGGACTTAGGTACGACGATTCTAAGTGAAATAAGTCACACAGAAAAAGACACTTATCATAAGCTATCACTTATAGAGGGAATGTAAAAACCGCTACACTTGAACTGAATTACAGAACAGAACAGAATCACACGTTTAGAAAACACACTATGGCTGCTTAACGGGAAAGGTGAGGTGGGGTGATGCATAAAACAAGGGGTTCAAATTCGCTCAGATACCGTTCCATACACCCAATATGTAATAGACAAGACCTACTCTTTGCTCAGTGAACTGGACTCAACACCCCCTATTCACCGCACAAGAATATATGTGACTAGTAACAATCTTAAAACCTATGTATTGATATCTGTCTGGAAGTGAGTCAAGTGGGTGTAAATCCGCATAAACACAGCCGTGAAAAGCAGCTAAACGCCATTATAAAAATAAATTACTTTTAAAAACCCGTAAAACAAAGACAGTGAAAGAGAGAGAAATTCTTACAAAATTCGTTCAGGGGCTGTGATGCAACCTGGATTGACCATATCTAGACACACAGCTGGATGAGACATAAGGGTGGACACACTTGAGGCTGAGAGGTTGGGTGAGGTTGGGTGAGAAAACGCAGACCCTTTAAAGTAATACTGCCTGGTACCCATCCCATGGGTCCCAAATCTCCAGGTTCAAGGGCATCTTCCTACATCGAAATCTTGCATGAGGAACCCAGAAGAAGGTACACCGTGTGATTTTGAAAGGTTTCTAAAACGCACCTCATTTCTCATCTCCTTGTGCTCGGGTTCGCCATTCCAGCTACTTCACTAGCAATCTCCCTACTTGGAGAATCAGCACCTTTAAGCTCCTGTTCTGTACAGGTTGCAATTTGTCCTGAGGATGAACGGGAAGAGGGGCAACCAATGAGAGACTAGATCTAGGTGTTGGGACAGGCACAGGTCACTCTATTTTCCCATCAGGAAGAAGAATTAACCACAGGCTCAGCCTGCCGCCGGGAACCAGAATAGGGCCTGAGGCAATCCCGTGATTTTGCGGCCAGCTTCCAAACAAGACAGTTGAAAAATGGAGCTCAGGGGCACTGCCATTCACAAACCTGCTGAGTTATAAATGATAACTCTCGTCCACAAATATATTGAGGGAAGGCAACGAAGAGGATTTGAAAGCAAGGCAGAATTGCAGGAAACAGGTTTCAGGAGGTAGATTCGAATCGCCTTTAAAGCACATGAAAAGCGGCAAAACGTCGACAATGATGCCCTTGGCCAAAAAGGGCGTATGCGTTTTTTGCTGAATATATTCAGGAAAAAACGCATACGCCCTTTTTGGCCAACCAAGCAACCTGGAAAGGCAAATCAGCGCTACAAAGAAGTCTCGCTTCCCATCGGTCAAAAGGGTCATGCTGCAAAAAGTGTCAAAACCAGAAATGCAGGACAGGCCATGGAGAAATGGCAGCTTTGCTACGCTGATGGGCGGGATGTTAATTGCCAACAGCCACTCTGGAGAAGTGTACGGTGTGTCCTGAAACATCGAAAAAACACAGCTTAGGGAGCATGGGGCACGTCCACTCATGGGCGTATAAATTGGGAAAACTAAAAATCAGCAAGACACATGCACCCCAAAGTTTAGGGCTGCTCTGTTGACAAGAACCTCCACTTCACGACACCTTAAATATCCCAGGAAAGAGAAAAATGGATAAAGAAGTTGTGGTCCTTATGTACAATGCAATATCACTCAGACATGAAATCAATGTCATAAGGCTAGTAGAAGCAAGATGAGTGGACTTAGGTACGACGATTCTAAGTGAAATAAGTCACACAGAAAAAGACACTTATCATAAGCTATCACTTATAGAGGGAATGTAAAAACCGCTACACTTGAACTGAATTACAAAACAGAACAGAGTCACACGTTTAGAAACCACACTATGGCTGCTTAACGGGAAAGGTGAGGTGGGGTGATGCATAAAACAAGGGGTTCAAATTCGCTCAGATACCGTTCCATACACCTAATATGTAATAGACAAGACCTACTCCTTACTCAGTGAACTGGACTCAACACCCCCTATTCACCGCACAAGAATATATGTGACTAGTAACAATCTTAAAACCTATGTATTGATATCTGTCTGGAAGTGAGTCAATTTGGTGTAAATCCGCATAAACACAGCCGTGAAAAGCAGCTAAACCCCATTATACAAATAAATTAGTTTTAAAAACCCGTAAAACAAAGACAGTGAAAGAGAGAGAAATTCTTACAAAATTCGTTCAGAGGCTGTGATGCAACCTGGATTGACCATATCTAGACCCACAGCTGGATGAGACATAAGAGTGGACACTCTTGGGGCTGAGAGGTTTGGTGAGGTTGGGTGAGCAAACGCAGACCCTTTAAAGTAATACTGCGTGGTACCCATCCAATGGGTCCCAAATCTCCAGGTTCAAGGGCATCTTCCTACATCGAAAACATGCATGAGAAACTCAGAAGATGGTAAACCGTGTGATTTTGAAAGGTTTCTAAAACACACACCATTTCTCATCTCCTTGTGCTCGGGTTCGCCTTTCCAGCTACTTTACTAGCAATCTCCCTACTTGGAGAATCAGCACCTTTAAGCTCCTGTTCTGTACAGGTTGCAATTTGTCCTGAGGATGAACGGGAAGAGAGGCAACCAATGAGAGAATAGATCTAGGTGTTGGGACAGCCACAGGTCACTCTATTTTCCCATCAGGAAGAAGAATTAACCACAGGCTCAGCCTGCCGCCGGGAACCAGAATAGGGCCTGAGGCAATCCCGTGCTTTTGCGGCCAGCTCCCAAAAAAGACAGTTGAAAAATGGAGCTCAGGGGCACTGCTATTCACAAACCTGCTGAGTTATAAATGATAACTCTCGTCCACAAATATATTGAGGGAAGGCAACGAAGAGGATTTGAAAGCAAGGCAGAATTGCAGGAAACAGCTTTCAGGAGATAGATACGAATCGCCTTTAAAGCACATGAAAAGCGGCAAAACGTCGACAATGATGCCCTTGGCCAAAAAGGGCGTATGCGTTTTTTCCTGAATATATTCAGGAAAAAAAGCATACGCCCTTTTTGGCCAACCAAGCAACCTGGAAAGGCAAATCAGCGCTACAAAGAAGTCTCGCTTCCCATCGGTCAAAAGGGCCATGCTGCAAAAAGTGTCAAAACCAGAAAGGCAGGACAGGCCATGGAGAAATGGCAGCCTTGCTACGCTGATGGGCGGGATGTAAATTGCCAACAGCCACTCTGGAGAAGTGTACGGTGTGTCCTGAAACATCGAAAAAACACAGCTTAGGAGCTAAGGGCACGTCCACTCATGGGCGTATAAATTGGGAAAACTAAAAATCAGCAAGACACAGGCACCCCAAAGGTTAGGGCTGCTCTGTTGACAAGAACCTCCACTTCATGACACCTTAAATATCCCAAGAAAGAGAAAAATGGATAAAGAAGTTGTGGTCCTTATGTACAATTCAATATCACTCAGACATGAAATCAATGTCATAAGGCTAGTAGAAGCAAGATGAGTGGATTTAGGTACGACGATTCTAAGTGAAATAAGTCACAGAGAAAAAGACACTTATCATAAGCTATCACTTATAGAGGGAATGTAAAAACAGCTACACTTGAACTGAATTACAGAACAGAACAGAATCACACGTTTAGAAAACACACTATGGCTGCTTAACGGGAAAGGTGAGGTGGGGTGATGCATAAAACAAGGGGTTCAAATTCGCTCAGATACCGTTCCATACACCCAATATGTAATAGACAAGACCTACTCCTTGCTCAGTGAACTGGACTCAACACCCCCTATTCACCGCACAAGAATATATGTGACTAGTAAGAATCTTAAAACCTATGTATTGATATCTGTCTGGAAGTGAGTCAAGTGGGTGTAAAGCCGCATAAACACAGCCGTGAAAAGCAGCTAAACCCCATTATAAAAATAAATTACTTTTAAAAACCCGTAAAACAAAGACAGTGAAAGAGAGAGAAATTCTTACAAAATTCATTCAGAGGTTGTGATGCAACCTGGATTGACCATATCTACACGCACAGCTGGATGAGACATAAGGGTGGACACTCTTGGGGCTGAGAGGTTGGGTGAGGTTGCGTGAGCAAACGCAGACTCTTTAAAGTAATACTGCATGGTATCCATCCCATGGGTCCCAAATCTCCAGGTTCAAGGGCATCTTCCTACATCGAAAACATGCATGAGAAACTCAGAAGATGGTACACTGTGTGATTTTGAAAGGTTTCTAAAACGCACCTCATTTCTCATCTCCTTGTGCTCGGGTTCGCCATTCCAGCTACTTTACTAGCAATCTCCCTACTTGGAGAATCAGCACCTTTAACCTCCTGTTCCCTACAGGTTGCAATTTGTCCTGAGGATGAACGGGAAGAGGGGGAACCAATTAGAGACTAGATCTAGCTGTTGGGACAGGCACAGGTCACTCTATTTTCCCATCAGGAAGAAGAATTAACCACAGGCTCAGCCTGCTGCCAGGAACCAGAATAGGGCCTGAGGCAATCCCGTGCTTTTGCGGCCAGCTCTCAAAAAAGACAGTTGAAAAATGGAGCTCAGGGACACTGCAATTCACAAACCCGCAGAGTTATAAGTGATAACTCTCATCCACAGATATATTGAGGGAAGGCAACGAAGAGGATTTGAAAGCAAGGCAGAATTGCAGGAAACAGATTTCAGGAGGTAGATTCGAATCGCCTTTAAGACACATGAAAAGCGGCAAAACGTCGACAATGATGCCCTTGGACAAAAAGGGCGTATGCGTTTTTTCCTGAATATATTCAGGAAAAAACGCATACGCCCTTTTTGGCCCACCAAGCAACCTGGAAAGGCAAATCAGCGCTACAAAGAAGTCTCGCTTCCCATCGGCCAAAAGGGCCATGCTGCAAAAAGTGTCAAAACCAGAAATGCAGGACAGGCCATGGAGAAATGGCAGCCTTGCTACGCTGATGTGCGGGATGTAAATTGCCAACCGCCACTCTGGAGAAGTGTACGGTGTGTCCTGAAACATCGAAAAAACACAGCTTAGGGAGCATAGGGCACGTCCACTCATGGGCGTATAAATTGGGAAAACTAAAAATGAGCAAGACACAGGCACCCCAAAGTTTGGGGCTGCTCTGTTGACAAGAACCTCCACTTCATGACACCTTAAATATCCCAGGAAAGAGAAAAATGGATAAAAAAGTTGTGGTCCTTATGTACAATGGAATATCACTCAGATATGAAATCAATGTCATAAGGCTAGTAGAAGCAAGATGAGTGGAGTTAGGTACGACGATTCTAAGTGAAATAAGTCACACAGAAAAAGACACTTATCATAAGCTATCACTTATAGAGGGAATGTAAAAACCGCTACACTTGAACTGAATTACAAAACAGAACAGAGTCACACGTTTAGAAAACACACTATGGCTGCTTAACGGGAAAGGTGAGGTGGGGTGATGCATAAAACAAGGGGTTCAAATTCGCTCAGATACCGTTCCACACACCCAATATGTAATAGACAAGACCTACTCCTTGCTCAGTGAACTGGACTCAACACCCCCTATTCACCGCACAAGAATATATGTGACTAGTAACAATCTTAAAACCTATGTATTGATATCTGTCTGGAAGTGAGTCAAGTGGGTGTAAATCCGCATAAACACAGCCGTGAAAAGCAGCTAAACCCCATTATAAAAATAAATTACTTTTAAAAACCCGTAAAACAAAGACAGTGAAAGAGAGAGAAATTCTTACAAAATTCGTTCAGGGGCTGTGATGCAACCTGGATTGACCATATCTAGACCCACAGCTGGATGAGACATAAGGGTGGACACTCTTGGGGCTGAGAGGTTGGGTGAGCAAACGCAGACCCTTTAAAGTAATACTGCGTGGTACCCATCCCATGGGTCCCAAATCTCCAGGTTCAAGGGCATCTTCCTACATCGAAAACATGCATGAGAAACTCAGAAGATGGTACACCGTGTGATTTTGAAAGGTTTCTAAAACACACACCATTTCTCATCTCCTTGTGCTCGGGTTCGCCTTTCCAGCTACTTTACTAGCAATCAACTTACTTGGAGAATCAGCACCTTTAACCTCCTGTTCTGTACAGGTTGCAATTTGTCCTGAGGATGAACGGGAAGAGGGGCAACCAATGAGAGACTAGATCTAGGTGTTGGGACAAGCACAGGTCACTCTATTTTCCCATCAGGAAGAAGAATTAATCACAGGCTCAGCCTGCCGCCCAGAAGCACAATAGGGCCTGAGGCAATCCCGCGCTTTTGCGGCTAGCTCCCAAAAAAGCGAGTTGAAAAATGGAGCTCAGGGACACTGCAATTCACAAACCCGCAGAGTTATAAATGATAACTCTCATCCACATATATATTGAGGGAAGGCAACGAAGAGGATTTGAAAGCAAGGCAGAATTGCAGGAAACAGATTTCGGGAGGTAGATTCGAATCGCCTGTAAAGCACATGAAAAGCGGCAAAACGTTGACAATGATGCCCTTGGCCAAAAAGGGCGTATGCGTTTTTTCCTGAATATATTCAGGAAAAAACGCATACGCCCTTTTTGGCCAACCAAGCAACCTGGAAAGGAAAATCAGCGCTACAAAGAAGTCTCGCTTCCCATCGGTCAAAAAGGCAATGCTGCAAAAAGTGTCAAAACCAGAAATGCAGGACAGGCCATGGAGAAATGGCAGCCTTGCTATGCTGATGAGCGGGATGTAAGTTGCCAACAGCCACTCTGGAGAAGTGTGCGGTGTGTCCTGAAACATCGAAAAAAAAGAGCTTAGGGAGCATAGGGCACGTCCATTCATGGGCGTATAAATTGGGAAAACTAAAAATCAGCAAGACAGAGGCACCCCAAAGTTTAGGGCTGCTCTGTTGACAAGAACCTCCACTTCATGACAACTTAAATATCCCAGGAAAGAGAAAAATGGATAAAGAAGTTGTGGTCCTTATGTACAATGCAATATCACTCAGACATGAAATCAATGTCATAAGGCTAGTAGAAGCAAGATGAGTGGACTTAGGTACGACGATTCTAAGTGAAATAAGTCACACAGAAAAAGACACTTATCATAAGCTATCACTTATAGAGGGAATGTAAAAACCGCTACACTTGAACTGAATTACAGAACAGAACAGAATCACACGTTTAGAAAACACACTATGGCTGCTTAACGGGAAAGGTGAGGTGGGGTGATGCATAAAACAAGGGTTTCAAATTCGCTCAGATACCTTTCCATACACCCAATATGTAATAGACAAGACCTACTCCTTGCTCAGTGAACTGGACTCAACACCCCCTATTCACCGCACAAGAATATATGTGACTAGTAAGAATCTTAAAACCTATGTATTGATATCTGTCTGGAAGTGAGTCAAGTGGGTGTAAAGCCGCATAAACACAGCCGTGAAAAGCAGCTAAACCCCATTATAAAAATAAATTACTTTTAAAAACCCGTAAAACAAAGACAGTGAAAGAGAGAGAAATTCTTACAAAATTCGTTCAGAGGCTGTGATGCAACCTGGATTGACCATATCTACACGCACAGCTGGATGAGACATAAGGGTGGACAGTCTTGGGGCTGAAAGGTTAGGTTAGGTTGGGTGAGCAAACGCAGACCCTTTAAAGTAATACTGCGTGGTACCCATGCCATGGGTCCCAAGTCTCCAGGTTCAAGGGCATCTTCCTACATCGAAAACATGTATGAGAAACTCAGAAGATGGTACACCGTGTGATTTTGAAAGGTTTCTAAAACGCACCTCATTTCTCATCTCCTTGTGCTTGGGTTCGCCATTCCAGCTACTTTACTAGCAATCTCCCTACTTGGAGAATCAGCACCTTTAACCTCCTGTTCCCTACAGGTTGCAATTTGTCCTGAGGATGAACGGGAAGAGGGGCAACCAATGAGAGACTAGATCTAGCTGTTGGGACAGGCACAGGTCACTCTATTTTCCCATCAGGAAGAAGAATTAACCACAGGCTCAGCCTGCTGCCAGGAACCAGAATAGGGCCTGAGGCAATCCCGTGCGTTTGCGGCCAGCTCTCAAAAAAGACAGTTGAAAAATGGAGCTCAGGGACACTGCAATTCACAAACCCGCAGAGTTATAAGTGATAACTCTCATCCACAGATATATTGAGGGAAGTCAACGAAGAGGATTTGAAAGCAAGGCAGAATTGCAGGAAACAGATTTCAGGAGGTAGATTCGAATCGCATTTAAGGCACATGAAGAGCGGCAAAACGTCGACAATGATGCCCTTGGCCAAAAAGTGCGTATGCGTTGTTTCCTGAATATATTCAGGAAAAAACGCATACCCCCTTTTTGGCCAACCAAGCAACCTGGAAAGGCAAATCAGCGCTACAAAGAAGTCTCGCTTCCCATGGGTCAAAAGGGCCATGCTGCAAAAAGTGTCAAAACCAGAAATGCAGGACAGGCCATGGAGAAATGGCAGCCTTGCTACGCTGATGGGCGGGATGTAAATTGCCAACAGCCACTCTGGAGAAGTGTACGGTGTGTCCTGAAACATCGAAAAAACACAGCTTAGTGAGCATAGGGCACGTCCACTCATGGGCGTATAAATTGGGAAAACTAAAAATCAGCAAGACACAGGCACCCCAAAGTTTGGGGCTGCTCTGTTGACAAGAACCTCCACTTCATGACACCTTAAATATCCCAGGAAAGAGAAAAATGGATAAAAAAGTTTTGGTCCTTATGTACAATGGAATATCACTCAGACATGAAATCAATGTCATAAGGCTAGTAGAAGCAAGATGAGTGGACTTAGGTACGACGATTCTAATTGAAAAATTCACACAGAAAAAGACACTTATCATAAGCTATCACTTATAGAGGGAATGTAAAAACCGCTACACTTGAACTGAATTACAAAACAGAACAGAGTCACACGTTTAGAAAACACACTATGGCTGCTTAACGGGAAAGGTGAGGTGGGGTGATGCATAAAACAAGGGTTTCAAATTCGCTCAGATACCGTTCCATACACCCAATATGTAATAGACAAGACCTACTCCTCGCTCCGTGAACTGGACTCAACACCCCCTATTCACCGCACAAGAATATATGTGACTAGTAACAATCTTAAAACCTATGTATTGATATCTGTCTGGAAGTGAGTCAAGTGGGTGTAAATCCGCATAAACACAGCCGTGAAAAGCAGCTAAACCCCATTAAAAAAATAAATTACTTTTAAAAACCCGTAAAACAAAGACAGTGAAAGAGAGATAAATTCTTACAAAATTCGTTCAGGGGCTGTGATGCCACCTGGATTGACCATATCTAGACCCACAGCTGGATGAGACATAAGGGTGGACACTCTTGGGGCTGAAAGGTTGGGTGAGGTTGGGTGAGCAAACGCAGACCCTTTAAAGTAATACTGCGTGATACCCATTCCATGGGTCCCAAATCTCCAGGTTCAAGGGCATCTTCCTACATCGAAAACATGCATGAGAAACTCAGAAGATGGTACACCGTGTGATTTTGAAAGGTTTCTAAAACACACCCCATTTCTCATCTCCTTGTGCTCGGGTTCGCCTTTCCAGCTACTTTACTAGCAATCAATTTACTTGGAGAATCAGCACCTTTAACCTCCTGTTCCCTACAGGTTGCAATTTGTCCTGAGGATGAACGGGAAGAGGGGCAACCAATGAGAGACTAGATCTAGGTGTTGGGACAGGCACAGGTCACTCTATTTTCCCATCAGGAAGAAGAATTAATCACAGGCTCAGCCTGCCGCCCAGAAGCACAATAGGGCCTGAGGCAATCCCGCACTTTTGCGGCCAGCTCCCAAAAAAGCGAGTTGAAAAATGGAGCTGAGGGACACTGCAATTCACAAACCCGCAGAGTTATAAATGATAACTCTCATCCACAGATATATTGAGGGAAGGCAACGAAGAGGATTCGAAAGCAAGGCAGAATTGCAGGAAACAGATTTCAGGAGGTAGATTCGAATCGCCTGTAAAGCACATGAAAAGCGGCAAAGCGTCGACAATGATGCCCTTGGCCAAGAAGGGCGTATGCGTTTTTTCCTGAATATATTCAGGAAAAAACGCATACGCCCTTTTTGCAAACCAAGCAACCTGGAAAGGCAAATCAACGCTACAAAGAAGTCTCGCTTCCCATCGGTCAAAAGGGCCATGCTGCAAAAAGTGTCAAAACCAGAAATGCAGGACAGGCCATGGAGAAATGGCAGCCTTGCTACGCTGATCAGCGGGATGTAAGTTGCCAACAGCCACTCTGGAGAAGTGTACGGTGTGTCCTGAAACATCGAAAAAACACAGCTTAGGGAGCATAGGGCACGTCCACTCATGGGCGTATAAATTGGGAAAACTAAAAATCAGCAAGACACAGGCACCCCAAAGTTTAGGGCTGCTCTGTTGACAAGAACCTCCACTTCATGACAATTTAAATATCCCAGGAAAGAGAAAAATGGATAAAGAAGTTGTGGTCCTTATGTACAATGCAATATCACTCAGACATGAAATCAATGTCATAAGGCTAGTAGAAGCAAGATGAGTGGACTTAGGTACGACGATTCTAAGTGAAATAAGTCACACAGAAAAAGACACTTATCATAAGCTATCACTTATAGAGGGAATGTAAATACCGCTACACTTGAACTGAATTACAGAACAGAACAGAATCACACGTTTAGAAAACACACTATGGCTGCTTAACGGGAAAGGTGAGGTGGGGTGATGCATAAAACAAGGGGTTCAAATTCGCTCAGATACCGTTCCATACACCCAATATGTAATAGACAAGACCTACTCCTTGCTCAGTGAACTGGACTCAACACACCCTATTCACCGCACAAGAATATATGTGACTAGTAACAATCTTAAAACCTATGTATTGATATCTGTCTGGAAGTGAGTCAATTTGGTGTAAATCCGCATAAACACAGCCGTGAAAAGCAGCTAAACCCCATTATACAAATAAATTAGTTTTAAAAACCCGTAAAACAAAGACAGTGAAAGAGAGAGAAATTCTTACAAAATTCGTTCAGGGGCTGTGATGCAACCTGGATTGACCATATCTAGACCCACAGCTGGATGAGACATAAGAGTGGACACTCTTGGGGCTGAGAGGTTTGGTGAGGTTGGGTGAGCAAACGCAGACCCTTTAAAGTAATACTGCGTGGTACCCATCCAATGGGTCCCAAATCTCCAGGTTCAAGGGCATCTTCCTACATCGAAAACATGCATGAGAAACTCAGAAGATGGTAAACCGTGTGATTTTGAAAGGTTTCTAAAACACACACCATTTCTCATCTCCTTGTGCTCGGGTTCGCCTTTCCAGCTACTTTACTAGCAATCTCCCTACTTGGAGAATCAGCACCTTTAAGCTCCTGTTCTGTACAGGTTGCAATTTGTCCTGAGGATGAACGGGAAGAGAGGCAACCAATGAGAGAATAGATCTAGGTGTTGGGACAGCCACAGGTCACTCTATTTTCCCATCAGGAAGAAGAATTAACCACAGGCTCAGCCTGCCGCCGGGAACCAGAATAGTGCCTGAGGCAATCCCGTGCTTTTGCGGCCAGCTCCCAAAAAAGACAGTTGAAAAATGGAGCTCAGGGGCACTGCTATTCACAAACCTGCTGAGTTATAAATGATAACTCTCGTCCACAAATATATTGAGGGAAGGCAACGAAGAGGATTTGAAAGCAAGGCAGAATTGCAGGAAACAGCTTTCAGGAGATAGATACGAATCGCATTTAAAGCACATGAAAAGCGGCAAAACGTCGACAATGATGCCCTTGGCCAAAAAGGGCGTATGCGTTTTTTCCTGAATATATTCAGGAAAAAAAGCATACGCCCTTTTTGGCCAACCAAGCAACCTGGAAAGGCAAATCAGCGCTACAAAGAAGTCTCGCTTCCCATCGGTCAAAAGGGCCATGCTGCAAAAAGTGTCAAAACCAGAAAGGCAGGACAGGCCATGGAGAAATGGCAGCCTTGCTACGCTGATGAGCGGGATGTAAATTGCCAACAGCCACTCTGGAGAAGTGTACGGTGTGTCCTGAAACATCGAAAAAACACAGCTTAGGGAGCATAGGGCACGTCCACTCATGGGCGTATAAATTGGGAAAACTAAAAATCAGCAAGACACAGGCACCCCAAAGGTTAGGGCTGCTCTGTTGACAAGAACCTCCACTTCATGACACCTTAAATATCCCAGGAAAGAGAAAAATGGATAAAGAAGTTGTGGTCCTTATGTACAATGGAATATCACTCAGACATGAAATCAATGTCATAAGGCTAGTAGAAGCAAGATGAGTGGATTTAGGTACGACGATTCTAAGTGAAAAAAGTCACACAGAAATAGACACTTATCATAAGCTATCACTTATAGAGGGAATGTAAAAACCGCTACACTTGAACTGAATTACAAAACAGAACAGAGTCACACGTTTAGAAAACACACTATGGCTGGTTAACGGAAAAGGTGAGGTGGGGTGATGCATAAAACAAGGGTTTCAAATTCGCTCAGATACCGTTCCATACACCCAATATGTAATAGACAAGACCTACTCCTTGCTCAGTGAACTGGACTCAACACCCCCTATTCACCGCACAAGAATATATCTGATTAGTAAGAATCTTAAAACCTATGTATTGATATCTGTCTGGAAGTGAGTCAAGTGGGTGTAAAGCCGCATAAACACAGCCGTGAAAAGCAGCTAAACCCCATTATAAAAATAAATTACTTTTAAAAACCCGTAAAACAAAGACAGTGAAAGAGAGAGAAATTCTTACAAAATTCATTCAGAGGTTGTGATGCAACCTGGATTGACCATATCTACACGCACAGCTGGATGAGACATAAGGGTGGACACTCTTGGGGCTGAGAGGTTGGGTGAGGTTGCGTGAGCAAACGCAGACTCTTTAAAGTAATACTGAGTGGTATCCATCCCATGGGTCCCAAATCTCCAGGTTCAAGGGCATCTTCCTACATCGAAAACATGCATGAGAAACTCAGAAGATGGTACACTGTGTGATTTTGAAAGGTTTCTAAAACGCACCTCATTTCTCATCTCCTTGTGCTCGGGTTCGCCATTCCAGCTACTTTACTAGCAATCTCCCTACTTGGAGAATCAGCACCTTTAACCTCCTGTTCCCTACAGGTTGCAATTTGTCCTGAGGATGAACGGGAAGAGGGGGAACCAATTAGAGACTAGATCTAGCTGTTGGGACAGGCACAGGTCACTCTATTTTCCCATCAGGAAGAAGAATTAACCACAGGCTCAGCCTGCTGCCAGGAACCAGAATAGGGCCTGAGGCAATCCCGTGCTTTTGCGGCCAGCTCTCAAAAAAGACAGTTGAAAAATGGAGCTCAGGGACACTGCAATTCACAAACCCGCAGAGTTATAAGTGATAACTCTCATCCACAGATATATTGAGGGAAGGCAACGAAGAGGATTTGAAAGCAAGGCAGAATTGCAGGAAACAGATTTCAGGAGGTAGATTCGAATGGCCTTTAAGACACATGAAAAGCGGCAAAACGTCGACAATGATGCCCTTGGACAAAAAGGGCGTATGCGTTTTTTCCTGAATATATTCAGGAAAAAACGCATACGCCCTTTTTGGCCAACCAAGCAACCTGGAAAGGCAAATCAGCGCTACAAAGAAGTCTCGCTTCCCATCGGCCAAAAGGGCCATGCTGCAAAAAGTGTCAAAACCAGAAATGCAGGACAGGCCATGGAGAAATGGCAGCCTTGCTACGCTGATGTGCGGGATGTAAATTGCCAACCGCCACTCTGGAGAAGTGTACGGTGTGTCCTGAAACATCGAAAAAACACAGCGTAGGGAGCATAGGGCACGTCCACTCATGGGCGTATAAATTGGGAAAACTAAAAATGAGCATGACACAGGCACCCCAAAGTTTGGGGCTGCTCTGTTGACAAGAACCTCCACTTCATGACACCTTAAATATCCCAGGAAAGAGAAAAATGGATAAAAAAGTTGTGGTCCTTATGTACAATGGAATATCACTCAGATATGAAATCAATGTCATAAGGCTAGTAGAAGCAAGATGAGTGGAGTTAGGTACGACGATTCTAAGTGAAATAAGTCACACAGAAAAAGACACTTATCATAAGCTATCACTTATAGAGGGAATGTAAAAACCGCTACACTTGAACTGAATTACAAAACAGAACAGAGTCACACGTTTAGAAAACACACTATGGCTGCTTAACGGGAAAGGTGAGGTGGGGTGATGCATAAAACAAGGGGTTCAAATTCGCTCAGATACCGTTCCATACACCCAATATGTAATAGACAAGACCTACTCCTTGCTCAGTGAACTGGACTCAACACCCCCTATTCACCGCACAAGAATATATGTGACTAGTAACAATCTTAAAACCTATGTATTGATATCTGTCTGGAAGTGAGTCAAGTGGGTGTAAATCCGCATAAACACAGCCGTGAAAAGCAGCTAAACCCCATTATAAAAATAAATTACTTTTAAAAACCCGTAAAACAAAGACAGTGAAAGAGAGAGAAATTCTTACAAAATTCGTTCAGGGGCTGTGATGCAACCTGGATTGACCATATCTAGACCCACAGCTGGATGAGACATAAGGGTGGACACTCTGGAGGCTGAGAGGTTGGGTGAGGTTGGGTGAGCAAACGCAGACCCTTTAAAGTAATACTGCATGGTACCCATCCCATGGGTCCCAAATCTCCAGGTTCAAGGGCATCTTCCTACATCGAAAACTTGCATGAGGAACCCAGAAGAAGGTACACCGTGTGATTTTGAAAGGTTTCTAAAACGCACCTCATTTCTCATCTCCTTGTGCTCGGGTTCGCCATTCCAGCTACTTCACTAGCAATCTCCCTACTTGGAGAATCCGCACCTTTAACCTCCTGTTCTGTACAGGTTGCAATTTGTCCTGAGGATGAACGGGAAGAGGGGCAACCAATGAGAGAATAGATCTAGGTGTTGGGACAGGCACAGGTCACTCTATTTTCCCATCAGGAAGAAGAATTAACCACAGGCTCAGCCTGCCGCCGGGAACCAGAATAGGGCCTGAGGCAATCCCGTGCTTTTGCGGCCACCTCCCAAACAAGACAGTTGAAAAATGGAGCTCAGGGGCACTGCCATTCACAAACCTGCTGAGTTATAAATGATAACTCTCGTCCACAAATATATTGAGGGAAGGCAACAAAGAGGATTTGAAAGCAAGGCAGAATTGCAGGAAACAGGTTTCAGGAGGTAGATTCGAATCGCCTTTAAAGCACATGAAAAGCGGCAAAACGTCGACAATGATGCCCTTGGCCAAAAAGGGCGTATGCGTTTTTTCCTGAATATATTCAGGAAAAAACGCATACGCCCTTTTTGGCCAACCAAGCAACCTGGAAAGACAAATCAGTGCTACAAAGAAGTCTCGCTTCCCATCGGTCAAAAGGGTCATGCTGCAAAAAGTGTCAAAACCAGAAATGCAGGACAGGCCATGGAGAAATGGCAGCCTTGCTACGCTGATGAGCGGGATGTAAATTGCCAACAGCCACTCTGGAGAAGTGTACGGTGTGTCCTGAAACATCGAAAAAACACAGCTTAGGGAGCATAGGGCACGTCCACTCATGGGCGTATAAATTGGGAAAACTAAAAATCAGCAAGACACAGGCACCCCAAAGTTTAGGGCTGCTCTGTTGACAAGAACCTCCACTTCATGACAACTTAAATATCCCAGGAAAGAGAAAAATGGATAAAGAAGTTGTGGTCCTTATGTACAATGGAATATCACTCAGACATGAAATCAATGTCATAAGGCTAGTAGAAGCAAGATGAGTGGACTTAGGTACGACGATTCTAAGTGAAATAAGTCACACAGAAAAAGACACTTATCATAAGCTATCACTTATAGAGGGAATGTAAAAACCGCTACACTAGAACTGAATTACAAAACAGAACAGAGTCACACGTTTAGAAAACACACTATGGCTGCTTAACGGGAAAGGTGAGGTGGGGTGATGCATAAAACAAGGGTTTCAAATTCGCTCAGATACCGTTCCATACACCCAATATGTAATAGACAAGACCTACTCCTTGCTCCGTGAACTGGACTCAACACCCCCTATTCACCACACAAGAATATATGTGACTAGTAAGAATCTTAAAACCTATGTATTGATATCTGTCTGGAAGTGAGTCAAGTGGGTGTAAAGCCGCATAAACACAGCCGTGAAAAGCAGCTAAACCCCATTATAAAAATAAATTACTTTTAAAAACCCGTAAAACAAAGACAGTGAAAGAGAGAGAAATTCTTACAAAATTCGTTCAGAGGCTGTGATGCAACCTGGATTGACCATATCTACACGCACAGCTGGATGAGACATAAGGGCGGACACTCTTGGGGCTGAAAGGTTGGGTTAGGTTGGGTGAGCAAACGCAGACCCTTCAAAGTAATACTGCGTGGTACCCATCCCATGGGTCCCAAGTCTCCAGGTTCAAGGGCATCTTCCTACATCGAAAACATGCATGAGAATCTCAGAAGATGGTACACCGTGTGATTTTGAAAGGTTTCTAAAACGCACCTCATTTCTCATCTCCTTGTGCTCGGGTTCGCCATTCCAGCTACTTTACTAGCAATCTCCCTACTTGGAGAATCAGCACCTTTAACCTCCTGTTCCCTACAGGTTGCAATTTGTCCTGAGGATGAACGGGAAGAGGGGGAACAAATGAGAGACTAGATCTAGCTGTTGGGACAGGCACAGGTCTCTCTATTTTCCCATCAGGAAGAAGAATTAACCACAGGCTCAGCCTGCTGCCAGGAACCAAAATAGGGCCTGAGGCAATCCCGTGCTTTTGCGGCCAGCTCTCAAAAAAGACAGTTGAAAAATGGAGCTCAGGGACACTGCAATTCACAAACCCGCAAAGTTATAAGTGATAACTCTCATCCACAGATATATTGAGGGAAGGCAACGAAGAGGATTTGAAAGCAAGGCAGAATTGCAGGAAACAGATTTCAGGAGGTAGATTCGAATCGCCTTTAAGGCACATGAAAAGCGGCAAAACGTCGACAATGATGCCCTTGGCCAAAAAGGGCGTATGCGTTTTTTCCTGAATATATTCAGGAAAAAACGCATACGCCCTTTTTGGCCAACCAAGCAACCTGGAAAGGCAAATCAGCGCTACAAAGAAGTCTCGCTTCCCATCGGCCAAAAGGGACATGCTGCAAAAAGTGTCAAAACCAGAAATGCAGGACAGGCCATGGAGAAATGGCAGCCTTGCTACGCTGATGGGCGGGATGTAAATTGCCAACAGCCACTCTGGAGAAGTGTACGGTGTGTCCTGAAACATCGAAAAAACACAGCTTAGGGAGCATAGGGCACGTCCACTCATGGGCGTATAAATTGGGAAAACTAAAAATGAGCAAGACACAGGCACCCCAAAGTTTGGGGCTGCTCTGTTGACAAGAACCTCCACTTCATGACACCTTAAATATCCCAGGAAAGAGAAAAATGGATAAAAAAGTTGTGGTCCTTATGTACAATGGAATATCACTCAGACATGAAATCAATGTCATAAGGCTAGTAGAAGCAAGATGAGTGGACTTAGGTACGACGATTCTAAGTGAAATAAGTCACACAGAAAAAGACACTTATCATAAGCTATCACTTATAGAGGGAATGTAAAAACCGCTACACTTGAACTGAATTACAAAACAGAACAGAGTCACACGTTTAGAAAACACACTATGGCTGCTTAACGGGAAAGGTGAGGTGGGGTGATGCATAAAACAAGGGGTTCAAATTCGCTCAGATACCGTTCCATACACCCAATATGTAATACACAAGACCTACTCCTTGCTCAGTGAACTGGACTCAACACCCCCTATTCACTGCACAAGAATATATATGACTACTAACAATCTTAAAACCTATGTATTGATATCTGTCTGGAAGTGAGTCAAGTGGGTGTAAATCCGCATAAACACAGCCGTGAAAAGCAGCTAAACCCCATTATAAAAATAAATTACTTTTAAAAACCCGTAAAACAAAGACAGTGAAAGAGAGAGACATTCTTACAAAATTCGTTCAGAGGCTGTGATGCAACCTGGATTGACCATATCTAGACCCACAGCTGGATGAGACATAAGGGTGGACACTCTTGGGGCTGAGAGGTTGGGTGAGGTTGCGTGAGCAAACGCAGACTCTTTAAAGTAATACTGCGTGGTATCCATCCCATGGGTCCCAAAACTCCAGGTTCAAGGGCATCTTCCTACATCGAAAACATGCATGAGAAACCCAGAAGATGGTACACCGTGTGATTTTGAAAGGTTTCTAAAACACACCCCATTTCTCATCTCCTTGTGCTCGGGTTCGCCTTTCCAGCTACTTTACTAGCAATCAACTTACTTGGAGAATCAGCACCTTTAACCTCCTGTTCCCTACAGGTTGCAATTTGTCCTGAGGATGAACGGGAAGAGGGGCAACCAATGAGAGACTAGATCTAGGTGTTGGGACAGGCACAGGTCACTCTATTTTCCCATCAGGAAGAAGAATTAACCACAGGCTCAGCCTGCCGCCGGGAACCAGAATAGGGCCTGAGGAAATCCCGTGCTTTTGCGGCCAGCTCCCAAACAAGACAGTTGAAAAATGGAGCTCAGGGGCACTGCCATTCACAAACCCGCTGAGTTATAAATGATAACTCTCGTCCACAAATATATTGAGGGAAGGCAACGAAGAGGATTTGAAAGCAAGGCAGAATTGCAGGAAACAGGTTTCAGGAGGTAGATTCGAATCGCCTTTAAAGCACATGAAAAGTGGCAAAACGTCGACAATGATGCCCTTGGCCAAACAGGGCGTATGCGTTTTTTCCTGAATATATTCAGGAAAAAACGCATACGCCCTGTTTGGCCAACCAAGCAACCTGGAAAGGCTAATCAGTGCTACAAAGAAGTCTCGCTTCCCATCGGTCAAAAGGGCCATGCTGCAAAAATTTTCAAAACCAGAAATGCAGGACAGGCCATGGAGAAATGGCAGCCTTGCTACGGTGATGGGCGGGATGTAAATTGCCAACAGCCACTCTGGAGAAGTGTACGGTGTGTCCTGAAACATCCAAAAAACACAGCATAGGGAGCATAGGGCACGTCCACTCATGGGCGTATAAATTGGAAAAACTAAAAATCAGCAAGACACAGGCACCGCAAAGTTTAGGGCTGCTCTGTTGACAAGAACCTCCACTTCATGACACCTTAAATATCCCAGGAAAGAGAAAAATGGATAAAGAAGTTGTGGTCCTTATGTACAATGGAATATCACTCAGACATGAAATCAATGTCATAAGGCTAGTAGAAGCAAGATGAGTGGATTTAGGTACGACGATTCTAAGTGAAATAAGTCACACAGGAAAAGACAATTATCATAAGCTATCACTTATAGAGGGAATGTAAAAACTGCTACACTTGAACTGAATTACAAAAGAGAACAGAGTCACACGTTTAGAAAACACACTATGGCTGCTTAACGGGAAAGGTGAGGTGGGGTGATGCATAAAACAAGGGTTTCAAATTAGCTCAGATACCGTTCCATACACCCAATATGTAATAGACAAGACCTACTCCTTGCTCAGTGAACTGGACTCAACACCCCCTATTCACCGCACAAGAATATATGTGACTAGTAAGAATCTTAAAACCTATGTATTGATATCTGTCTGGAAGTGAGTCAAGTGGGTGTAAAGCCGCATAAACACAGCCGGGAAAAGCAGCTAAACCCCATTATAAAAATAAATTACTTTTAAAAACCCGTAAAACAAAGACAGTGAAAGAGAGAGAAATTCTTACAAAATTCGTTCAGAGGCTGTGATGCAACCTGGATTGACCATATCTAGACACACAGCTGGATGAGACATAAGGGTGGACACTCTTGGGGCTGAAAGGTTGGGTGAGGTTGGGTGAGCAAACGCAGACCCTTTAAAGTAATACTGCCTGGTACCCATCCCATGGGTCCCAAATCTCCAGGTTCAAGGGCATCTTCCTACATCGAAAACATGCATGAGAAACCCAGAAGATGGTACACCGTGTAATTTTGAAAGGTTTCTAATACGCACCTCATTTCTCATCTCCTTGTGCTCGGGTTCGCCTTTCCAGCTACTTTACTAGCAATCTCCCTACTTGGAGAATCAGCACTTTTAAGCTCCTGTTCCCTATAGGTTGCAATTTGTCCTGAGAATGAACGGGAAGAGGGGCAACCAATGAGAGACTAGATCTAGGTGTTGGGACAGGCACAGGTCACTCTATATTCCCATCAGGAAGAAGAATTAACCACAGGCTCAGCCTGCCGCCCAGAAGCAGAATAGGGCCTGAGGCAATCAAGCGCTTTTGCGGCCAGCACCCAAAAAAGCGAGTTGAAAAATGGAGCTCAGGGACACTGAAATTCACAGACCCACAGAGTTATAAATGATAACTCTCATCCACAGATATATTGAGGGAAGGCAACGAAGAGGATTTGAAAGCAAGGCAGAATTGCAGGAAACAGGTTTCAGGAAGTAGATTCGAATCGCCTTTACAGCACATGAAAAGTGGCAAAACGTCGACAATGATGCCCTTGGCCAAACAGGGCGTATGCGTTTTTTCCTGAATATATTCAGGAAAAAACGCATACGCCCTGTTTGGCCAACCAAGCAACCTGGAAAGGCTAATCAGTGCTACAAAGAAGTCTCGCTTCCCATCGGTCAAAAGGGCCATGCTGCAAAAAGTGTCAAAACCAGAAATGCAGGACAGGCCATGGAGAAATGGCAGCCTTGCTACGGTGATGGGCGGGATGTAAATTGCCAACAGCCACTCTGGAGAAGTGTACGGTGTGTCCTGAAACATCCAAAAAACACAGCATAGGGAGCATAGGGCACGTCCACTCATGGGCGTATAAATTGGAAAAACTAAAAATCAGCAAGACACAGGCACCGCAAAGTTTAGGGCTGCTCTGTTGACAAGAACCTCCACTTCATGACACCTTAAATATCCCAGGAAAGAGAAAAATGGATAAAGAAGTTGTGGTCCTTATGTACAATGGAATATCACTCAGACATGAAATCAATGTCATAAGGCTAGTAGAAGCAAGATGAGTGGATTTAGGTACGACGATTCTAAGTGAAATAAGTCACACAGGAAAAGACAATTATCATAAGCTATCACTTATAGAGGGAATGTAAAAACTGCTACACTTGAACTGAATTACAAAAGAGAACAGAGTCACACGTTTAGAAAACACACTATGGCTGCTTAACGGGAAAGGTGAGGTGGGGTGATGCATAAAACAAGGGTTTCAAATTAGCTCAGATACCGTTCCATACACCCAATATGTAATAGACAAGACCTACTCCTTGCTCAGTGAACTGGACTCAACACCCCCTATTCACCGCACAAGAATATATGTGACTAGTAAGAATCTTAAAACCTATGTATTGATATCTGTCTGGAAGTGAGTCAAGTGGGTGTAAAGCCGCATAAACACAGCCGGGAAAAGCAGCTAAACCCCATTATAAAAATAAATTACTTTTAAAAACCCGTAAAACAAAGACAGTGAAAGACAGAGAAATTCTTACAAAATTCGTTCAGAGGCTGTGATGCAACCTGGATTGACCATATCTAGACACACAGCTGGATGAGACATAAGGGTGGACACTCTTGGGGCTGAAAGGTTGGGTGAGGTTGGGTGAGCAAACGCAGACCCTTTAAAGTAATACTGCCTGGTACCCATCCCATGGGTCCCAAATCTCCAGGTTCAAGGGCATCTTCCTACATCGAAAACATGCATGAGAAACCCAGAAGATGGTACACCGTGTAATTTTGAAAGGTTTCTAATACGCACCTCATTTCTCATCTCCTTGTGCTCGGGTTCGCCTTTCCAGCTACTTTACTAGCAATCTCCCTACTTGGAGAATCAGCACTTTTAAGCTCCTGTTCCCTATAGGTTGCAATTTGTCCTGAGGATGAACGGGAAGAGGGGCAACCAATGAGAGACTAGATCTAGGTGTTGGGACAGGCACAGGTCACTCTATATTCCCATCAGGAAGAAGAATTAACCACAGGCTCAGCCTGCCGCCCAGAAGCAGAATAGGGCCTGAGGCAATCCCGCGCTTTTGCGGCCAGCTCCCAAAAAAGCGAGTTGAAAAATGGAGCTCAGGGAAACTGAAATTCACAGACCCACAGAGTTATAAATGATAACTCTCATCCACAGATATATTGAGGGAAGGCAACGAAGAGGATTTGAAAGCAAGGCAGAATTGCAGGAAACAGATTTCAGGAGGTAGATTCGAATCGCCTTTAAAGCACATGAAAAGCGGCAAAACGTCGACAATGATGCCCTTGGCCAAAAAGGGTGTATGCATTTTTTCCTGAATATATTCAGGAAAAAACGCATACTCCCTTTTTGGCCAACCAAGCAACCTGGAAAGGCAAATCAGCGCTACAAAAATTCTCGCTTCCCATCGGTCAAAAGGGCCATGCTGCAAAAAGTGTCAAAACCAGAAATGCAGGACAGGCCATGGAGAAATGGCAGCCTTTCTACGCTGATGGGCGGGATGTAAATTGCCAACAGCCACGCTGGAGAAGTGTACGGTGTGTCCTGAAACATCGAAAAACCACAGCTTAGGGAGCATAGGGCACGTCCACTCATGGGCGTATAAATTGGGAAAACTAAAAATCAGCAAGACACAGGCACCCCAAAGTTTAGGGCTGCTCTGTTGACAAGAACCTCCACTTCATGACACCTTAAATATCCCAGGAAAGAGAAAAATGGAGAAAGAAGTTGAGGTCCTTATGTACAATGGAATATCACTCAGACATGAAATCAATGGCATAAGGCTAGTAGAAGCAAGATGAGTGGATTTAGGTACGACGATTCTAAGTGAAATAAGTCACAGAGGAAAAGACACTTATCATAAGCTATCACTTATAGAGGGAATGTAAAAACCGCTACACTTGAACTGAATTACAAAACAGAACAGAGTCACACGTTTAGAAAACACACTATGGCTGCTTAACGGGAAAGGTGAGGTGGGGTGATGCATAAAACAAGGGTTTCAAATTTGCTCAGATACCGTTCCATACACCCAATATGTAATAGACAAGACCTACTCCTTGCTCACTGAACTGGACTCAACACCGCCTATTCACCGCACAAGAATATATGTGACTAGTAAGAATCTTAAAACCTATGTATTGATATCTGTCTGGAAGTGAGTCAAGTGGGTGTAAAGCCGCATAAACACAGCCGTGAAAAGCAGCTAAACCCCATTATAAAAATAAATTACTTTTAAAAACCCGTAAAACAAAGACAGTGAAAGAGAGAAATTCTTACAAAATTCGTTCAGGGGCTGTGATGCAACCTGGATTGACCATATCTAGACCCACAGCTGGATGAGACATAAGGGTGGACACTCTTGGGGTTGAGAGGTTGGGTGAGGTTGGGTGAGCAAACGCAGACCCTTTAAAGTAATACTGCCTGCTACCCATCCCATGGGTCCCAAATCTCCAGCTTCAAGGGCATCTTCCTACATCGAAAACATGCATGAGAAACCCAGAAGATGGTACACCGTGTGATTTTGAAAGTTTCTAATACGCACCTCATTTCTCATCTCCTTGTGCTCGGGTGCGCCTTTCCAGCTACATTACTAGCAATCTCCCTACTTGGAGAATCAGCACGTTTAAGCTCCTGTTCCCTACAGGTTGCAATTTGTCCTGAGGATGAACGTGAAGAGGGGCAACCAATGAGAGACTAGATCTAGGTGTTGGGACAGGCACAGGTCACTCTATTTTCCCATCAGGAAGAAGAATTAACCACAGGCTCAGCCTGTCCCCCGGAACCAGAATAGGGCCTGAGGCAATCCCGTGCTTTTGCGGCCAGCTCCCAAAAAAGACAGTTGAAAAATGGAGCTCAGGGGCACTGCCATTCACAAACCTGCTGAGTTATAAATGATAACTCTCGTCCACAAATATATTGTGGGAAGGCAACGAAGAGGATTTGAAAGCAAGGCAGAATTGCAGGAAACAGGTTTCAGGAGGTAGATTCGAATCGCCTTTAAAGCACATGAAAAGCGGCAAAACGTCGACAATGATGCCTTTGGCCAAACAGGGCGTATGCGTTTTTTCCTGAATATATTCAGGAAAAAACGCATACGCCCTGTTTGGCCAACCAAGCAACCTGGAAAGGCTAATCAGCGCTACAAAGAAGTCTCGCTTCCCATCGGTCAAAAGGCCATGCTGCAAAAAGTATCAAAACCAGAAATGCAGGACAGGCCATGGAGAAATGGCAGCCTTGCTACGCTGATGGGCGGGATGTAAATTGCCAACAGCCACTCTGGAGAAGTGTACGGTGTGTCCTGAAACATCGAAAAAACACAGCTTAGGGAGCATAGGGCACGTCCACTCATGGGAGTATAAATTGGGAAAACTAAAAATCAGCAAGACACAGGCACCCCAAAGTTTAGGGCTGCTCTGTTGATAAGAACCTCCACTTCATGACACCTTAAGTATCCCAGGAAAGAGAAAAATGGATAAAGAAGTTGTGGCCCTTATGTACAATGGAATATCACTCAGACATGAAATCAATGTCATAAGGCTAGTAGAAGCAAGATGAGTGGATTTAGGTACGACGATTCTAAGTGAAATAAGTCACACAGGAAAAGACACTTATCATAAGCTATCACTTATAGAGGGAATGTAAAAACCGCTACACTTGAACTGAATTACAAAAGAGAACAGAGTCACACGTTTAGAAAACACACTATGGCTGCTTAACGGGAAAGGTGAGGTGGGGTGATGCATAAAACAAGGGTTTCAAATTCGCTCAGATACCGTTCCATACACCCAATATGTAATAGAAAAGACCTACTCCTTGCTCAGTGAACTGGACTCAACACCCCCTATTCACCGCACAAGAATATATGTGACTAGTAAGAATCTTAAAACCTATGTATTGATATCTGTCTGGAAGTGAGTCAAGTGGGTGTAAAGCCGCATAAACACAGCCATGAAAAGCAGCTAAACCCCATTATAAAAATAAATTACTTTTAAAAACCCGTAAAACAAAGAGAGTAAAAGAGAGAAATTCTTACAAAATTCGTTCAGAGGCTGTGATGCAACCTGAATTGACCATATCTAGACCCACAGCTGGATGAGACATAATGGTGGACACTCTTGGGGTTGAGAGGTTGGGTGAGGTTGGGTGAGCAAACGCAGACCCTTTAAAGTAATACTTCCTGGTACCCATCCCATGGGTCCCAAATCTCCAGGTTCAAGGGCATCTTCCTACATCGAAAACATGCATGAGAAACCCCGAAGATGGTACACCGTGTGATTTTGAAAGGTTTCTAATACGCACCTCATTTCTCATCTCCTTGTGCTCGGGTTCGCCATTCCAGCTACTTTACTAGCAATCTCCCTACTTGGAGAATCAGCACGTTTAACCTCCTGTTCCCTACAGGTTGCAATTTGTCCTGAGGATGAACGGGAAGAGGGGCAACCAATGAGAGACTAGATCTAGGTGTTGGGACAGGCACAGGTCACTCTATTTTCCCATCAGGAAGAAGAATTATCCACAGGCTCAGCCTGCCGCCAGGAACCAGAATAGGGCCTGAGGCAATCCCGTGCTTTTGCGGCCAGCTCCCAAAAAAGACAGTTGAAAAATGGAGCTCAAGGGCAGTGCCATTCACAAACCTGCTGAGTAATAAATGATAACTCTCGTCCACAAATATATTGAGGGAAGGCAACGAAGAGGATTTGAAAGCAAGGCAGAATTGCAGAAAACAGGTTTCAGGAGGTAGATTCGAATCGCCTTTAAAGCGCATGAAAAGTGGCAAAACGTCGACAATGATGCCCTTGGCCAAACAGCACTTATGCGTTTTTTCCTGAATATATTCAGGAAAAAAAGCATACGCCCTTTTTGGCCAACCAAGCAACCTGGAAAGGCAAATCAGCGCTACAAAGAAGTCTTGCTTCCCATCGGTCAAAAGGGTCATGCTCCAAAAAGTGTCAAAACCAGAAATACAGGACAGGCCATGGAGAAATGGCAGCCTTGCTATGCTGATGGGCGGGATGTAAATTGCCAACAGCCACTCTGGAGAAGTGTACGGTGTGTCCTAAAACATCGAAAAAACACAGCTTAGGGAGCATAGGGCACGTCCACTCATGGGCGTATAAATTGGGAAAACTAAAAATCAGCAAGACACAGGCACCCCAAAGTTTAGGGCTGCTCTGTTGACAAGAACCTCCACTTCATGACACCTTAAATATCCCAGGAAAGAGAAAAATGGATAAAGAAGTTGAGGTCCTTATGTACAATGGAATATCACTCAGACATGAAATCAATGTCATAAGGCTAGTAGAAGCAAGATGAGTGGATTTAGGTACGACGATTCTAAGTGAAATAAGTCACACAGAAAAAGACACTTATCATAAGCTATCACTTAGAGAGGGAATGTAAAAACCGCTATACTTGAACTGAATTACAAAACAGAACAGAGTCACACGTTTAGAAAACACACTATGGCTGCTTAACGGGAAAGGTGAGGTGGGGTGATGCATAAAACAAGGGTTACAAATTCGCTCAGATACCTTTCCATACACCCAATATGTAATAGACAAGACCTACTCCTTGCTCAGTGAACTGGAATCAACACCCCCTATTCACCGCACAAGAATATATGTGACTAGTAAGAATCTTAAAACCTATGCATTGATGTCTGTCTGGAAGTGAGTCAAGTGGGTGTAAAGCCGCGTAAACACAGCCGTGAAAAGCAGATAAACCCCATTATAAAAATAAATTACTTTTAAAAACCCGTAAAACAAAGACAGTGAAAGAGAGAGAAATTCTTACACAATTCGTTCAGAGGCTGTGATGCAACCTGGATTGACCATATCTAGACCCACAGCTGGATGAGACATAAGGGTGGACACTCTTGGGGCTGAAAGGTTGGGTGAGGTTGGGTGAGCAAACGCAGACCCTTTATAGTAATACTGCCTGGTACCCATCCCATGGGTCCCAAATCTCCAGGTTCAAGGGCATCTTCCTACATCGAAAACATGCATGAGAAACCCAGAAGATGGTACACCGTGTGATTTTGAAAGGTTTCTAAGACGCACCTCATTTCTCATTTCCTTGTGCTCGGGTTCGCCTTTCCAGCTACTTTACTAGCAATCTCCCTACTTGGAGAATCAGCACCTTTAAGCTCCTGTTCCCTACAGGTTGCAATTTGTCCTGAGGATGAACGGGAAGAGGGGCAACCAATGAGAGACTAGATCTAGGTGTTGGGACCGGCACAGGTCACTCTATTTTCCCATCAGGAAGAAGAATTAACCACAGGCTCAGCCTGCTGCCCAGAAGCAGAATAGGGCCTGAGGCAATCCCGCGCTTTTGCGGCCAGCTCCCAAAAAAGCGAGTTGAAAAATGGAGCTCAGGGACACTGCAATTCACAAACCCGCAGAGTTATAAATGATAACTCTCATCCACAGATATATTGAGGGAAGGCAACGAAGAGGATTTGAAAGCAAGGCAGAATTGCAGGAAACAGATTTCAGGAGGTAGATTCGAATCGCCTTTAAAGCACATGAAAAGCGGCAAAACGTCAACAATGATGCCCTTGGCCAAAAAGGGCGTATGCGTTTTTTCCTGAATATATTCAGGAAAAAACGCATACGCCCTGTTTGGCCAACCAAGCAACCTGGAAAGGCTAATCAGCGCTACAAAGAAGTCTCGCTTCCCATCAGTCAAAAGGGTCATGCTGCAAAAAGTGTCAAAACCAGAAATACAGGACAGGCCATGGAGAAATGGCAGCCTTGCTATGCTGATGGGCGGGATGTAAATTGCCAATAGCCACTCTGGAGAAGTGTACGGTGTGTCCTAAAACATCGAAAAAACACAGCTTAGGGAGCATAGGGCACGTCCACTCATGGGCGTATAAATTGGGAAAACTAAAAATCAGCAAGACACAGGCACCCCAAAGTTTAGGGCTGCTCTGTTGACAAGAACCTCCACTTCATGACACCTTAAATATCCCAGGAAAGAGAAAAATGGATAAAGAAGTTGTGGTCCTTATGTACAATGGAATATCACTCAGACATGAAATCAATGTCATAAGGCTAGTAGAAGCAAGATGAGTGGATTTAGGTACGACGATTCTAAGTGAAATAAGTCACACAGAAAAAGACACTTATCATAAGCTATCACTTATAGAGGGAATGTAAAAACCGCTACACTTAAACTGAATTACAAAACAGAACAGAGTCACACGTTTAGAAAACACACTATGGCTGCTTAACGGGAAAGGTGAGGTGGGGTGATGCATAAAACAAGGGTTTCAAATTCGCTCAGATACCGTTCCATACACCCAATATGTAATAGACAAGACCTACTCCTTGCTCAGTGAACTGCACTCAACACCCCCTATTCACCGCACAAGAATATATGTGACTAGTAAGAATCTTAAAACCTATGTATTGATATCTGTCTGGAAGTGAGTCAAGTGGGTGTAAAGCCGCATAAACACAGCCTTGAAAAGCAGCTAAACCCCATTATAAAAATAAATTACTTTTAAAAACCCGTAAAACAAAGACAGTGAAAGAGAGAGAAATTCTTACAAAATTCGTTCAGAGGCTGTGATGCAACCTGGATTGACCATATCTAGACCCACAGCTGGATGAGACATAAGGGTGGACACTCTTGGGGCTGAAAGGTTGGGTGAGGTTGGGTGAGCAAACGCAGACCCTTTAAAGTAATACTGCCTGGTACCCATCCCATGGGCCCCATATCTCCATGTTCAAGGGCATCTTCCTACATCGAAAACATACATGAGAAACCCAGAAGATGGTACACCGTGTGATTTTGAAAGTTTTCTAATACGCACCTCATTTCTCATCTCATTGTGCTCGGGTTCGCCTTTCCATCTACTTTACTAGCAATCTCCCTACTTGGAGAATCAGCACCTTTAAGCTCCTGTTCCCTACAGGTTGCAATTTGTCCTGAGGATGAACGGGAAGAGGGGCAACCAATGAGAGACTAGATCTAGGTGTTGGGACAGGCACAGGTCACTCTATTTTCCCATCAGGAAGAAGAATTAACCAAAGGCTCAGCCTGCCGCCCAGAACTAGAATAGGGCCTGAGGCAATCCTGCGCTTTTGCGGCCAGCTCCCAAAAAAGCGAGTTGAAAAATGGAGCTCAGGGACACTGCAATTCACAAACCCGCAGAGTTATAAATGATAACTCTCATCCACAGATATATTGAGGGAAGGCAACGAAGAGGATTTGAAAGCAAGGCAGAATTGCAGGAAACAGGTTTCAGGAGGTAGATTCGAATCGCCTTTAAAGCACATGAAAAGCGGCAAAACGTCGACAATGATGCCCTTGGCCAAAAAGGGCGTATGCGTTTTTTCCTGAACATATTCAGGAAAAAACGCATACGCCCTTTTTGGCCAACCAAGCAACCTGGAAAGGCAAATCAGCGCTACAAAGAAGTCTCGCTTCCCATCGGTCAAAAGGGTCATGCTGCAAAACGTGTCAAAACCAGAAATGCAAGACAGGCCATGGAGAAATGGCAGCCTTGCTACGCTGATGGGCGGGATGTAAATTGCCAACAGCCACTCTGGAGAAGTGTACGGTGTGTCCTGAAACATCGAAAAACCACAGCTTAGGGAGCATAGGGCACGTCCACTCATGGGCGTATAAATAGGGAAAACTAAAAATCAGCAAGACACAGGCACCCCAAACTTTAGGGCTGCTCTGTTGACAAGAACCTCCACTTCATCACACCTTAAATATCCCAGGAAAGAGAAAAATGGATAAAGAAGTTGTGGTCCTTATGTACAATGGAATATCACTCAGACATGAAATCAATGTCATAAGGCTAGTAGAAGCAAGATGAGTGGATTTAGGTACGACGATTCTAAGTGAAATAAGTCACACAGGAAAAGACACTTATCATAAGCTATCACTTATAGAGGGAATGTAAAAAATGCTACACTTGAACTGAATTACAAAAGAGAACAGAGTCACACGTTTAGAAAACACACTATGGCTGCTTAACGGGAAAGGTGAGGTGGGGTGATGCATAAAACAAGGGTTTCAAATTAGCTCAGATACCGTTCCATACACCCAATATGTAATAGACAAGACCTACTCCTTGCTCAGTGAACTGGACTCAACACCCCCTATTCACCGCACAAGAATATATGTGACTAGTAAGAATCTTAAAACCTATGTATTGATATCTGTCTGGAAGTGAGTCAAGTGGGTGTAAAGCCGCATAATCACAGCCGGGAAAAGCAGCTAAACCCCGTTATAAAAATGAATTACTTTTAAAAACCCGTAAAAAAAAGACAGTGAAAGACAGAGAAATTCTTACAAAATTCGTTCAGAGGCTGTGATGCAACCTGGATTGACCATATCTAGACACACAGCTGGATGAGACATAAGGGTGGACACTCTTGGGGCTGAAAGTTTGGGTGAGGTTGGGTGAGCAAACGCAGACCCTTTGAAGTAATACTGCCTGGTACCCATCCCATGGGTCCCAAATCTCCAGGTTCAAGGGCATCTTCCTACATCGAAAACATGCATGAGAAACCCAGAAGATGGTACACCGTGTAATTTTGAAAGGTTTCTAATACGCACCTCATTTCTCATCTCCTTGTGCTCGGGTTCGCCTTTCCAGCTACTTTACTAGCAATCTCCCTACTTGGAGAATCAGCACCTTTAAGCTCCTGTTCCCTATAGGTTGCAATTTGTCCTGAGGATGAACGGGAAGAGGGGCAACCAATGAGAGACTAGATCTAGGTGTTGGGACAGGCACAGATCACTCTATTTTCCCATCAGGAAGAAGAATTAACCACAGGCTCAGCCTGCCGCCCAGAAGCAGAATAGGGCCTGAGGCAATCCCGCGCTTTTGCGGCCAGCTCCCAAAAAAAGCGAGTTGAAAAATGGAGCTCAGGGACACTGAAATTCACAAACCCACAGAGTTATAAATGATAACTCTCATCCACAGATATATTGAGGGAAGGAAACGAAGAGGATTTGAAAGAAAGGCAGAATTGCAGGAAACAGATTTCAGGAGGTAGATTCGAATCGCCTTTAAAGCACATGAAAAGCAGCAAAACGTCGACAATTATGCCCTTGGCCAAAAAGGGCGTATGCGTTTTTTCCTGAATATATTCAGGAAAAAACGCATACGCCCTTTTTGGCCAACCAAGCAGCCTGGAAAGGCAAATCAGCGCTACAAAGGAGTCTCGCTTCCCATCGGTCAAAAGGGTCACGCTGCAAAATGTGTCAAAACCAGAAATGCAGGACAGGCCATGGAGAAATGGCAGCCTTGCTACGCTGATGGGAGGGATGTAAATTGCCAACAGCCACTCTGGAGAAGTGTACGGTGTGTCCTGAAACATCGAAAAAACACAGCTTAGGGAGCATAGGGCACGTCCACTCATGGGCGTATAAATTGGGAAAACTAAAAATCAGCAAGACACAGGCACCCCAAAGTTTAGGGCTGCTCTGTTGACAAGAACCTCCACTTCATGACACCTTAAATATCCCAGGAAAGAGAAAAATGGATAAAGAAGTTGAGGTCCTTATGTACAATGGAATATCACTCAGACATGAAATCAATGTCATAAGGCTAGTAGAAGCAAGATGAGTGGATTTAGGTACGACGATTCTAAGTCAAATAAGTCACACAGGAAAAGACACTTATCATAAGCTATCACTTATAGAGGGAATGTAAAAACCGCTACACTTGAACTGAATTACAAAACAGAACAGAGTCACACGTTTAGAAAACACACTATGGCTGCTTAACGGGAAAGGTGAGGTGGGGTGATGCATAAAACAAGGGTTTCAAATTCGCTCAGATACCGTTCCATACACCCAATATGTAATAGACAAGACCTACTCCTTGCTCAGTGAACTGGACTCAACACCCCCTATTCACCGCACAAGAATATATGTGACTAGTAAGAATCTTAAAACCTATGTATTGATATCTGTCTGGAAGTGAGTCAAGTGGGTGTAAAGCCGCATAAACACAGCCATGAAAAGCAGCTAAACCCCATTATAAAAATAAATTACTTTTAAAAACCCGTAAAACAAAGACAGTGAAAGAGAGAGAAATTCTTACACAATTCGTTCAGAGGCTGTGATGCAACCTGGATTGACCATATCTAGACCCACAGCTGGATGAGACATAAGGGTGGACACTCTTGGGGCTGAAAGGTTGGGTGAGGTTGGGTGAGCAAACGCAGACCCTTTATAGTAATACTGCCTTGTACCCATCCCATGGGTTCCAAATCTCCAGGTTCAAGGGCATCTTCCTACATCGAAAACATGCATGAGAAACCCAGAAGATGGTACACCGTGTGATTTTGAAAGGTTTCTAAGACGCACCTCATTTCTCATCTCCTTGTGCTCGGGTTCGCCTTTCCAGCTACTTTACTAGCAATCTCCCTACTTGGAGAATCAGCACCTTTAAGCTCCTGTTCCCTACAGGTTGCAATTTGTCCTGAGGATGAATGGGAAGAGGGGCAACCAATGAGAGACTAGATCTAGGTGTTGGGACCGGCACAGGTCACTCTATTTTCCCATCAGGAAGAAGAATTAACCACAGGCTCAGCCTGCCGCCCAGAAGCAGAATAGGGCCTGAGGCAATCCCGCGCTTTTGCGGCCAGCTCCCAAAAAAGCGAGTTGAAAAATGGAGCTCAGGGACACTGCAATTCACAAACCCGCAGAGTTATAAATGATAACTCTCATCCACAGATATATTGAGGGAAGGCAACGAAGAGGATTTGAAAGCAAGGCAGAATTGCAGAAAACAGGTTTCAGGAGGTAGATTCGAATCGCCTTTAAAGCGCATGAAAAGTGGCAAAACGTCGACAATGATGCCCTTGGCCAAACAGCACTTATGCGTTTTTTCCTGAATATATTCAGGAAAAAACGCATACGCCCTTTTTGGCCAACCAAGCAACCTGGAAAGGCAAATCAGCGCTACAAAGAAGTCTTGCTTCCCATCGGTCAAAAGGGTCATGCTCCAAAAAGTGTCAAAACCAGAAATACAGGACAGGCCATGGAGAAATGGCAGCCTTGCTACGCTGATGGGCGGGATGTAAATTGCCAACAGCCACTCTGGAGAAGTGTACGGTGTGTCCTGAAACATCGAAAAACCACAGCTTAGGGAGCATAGGGCACGTCCACTCATGGGCGTATAAATTGGGAAAACTAAAAATCAGCAAGACACAGGCACCCCAAAGTTTAGGGCTGCTCTGTTGACAAGAACCTCCACTTCATGACACCTTAAATATCCCAGGAAAGAGAAAAATGGATAAAGAAGTTGAGGTCCTTATGTACAATGGAATATCACTCAGACATGAAATCAATGTCATAAGGCTAGTAGAAGCAAGATGAGTGGATTTAGGTACGACGATTCTAAGTGAAATAAGTCACACAGAAAAAGACACTTATCATAAGCTATCACTTAGAGAGGGAATGTAAAAACCGCTACACTTGAACTGAATTACAAAACAGAACAGAGTCACACGTTTAGAAAACACACTATGGCTGCTTAACGGGAAAGGTGAGGTGGGGTGATGCATAAAACAAGGGTTTCAAATTCGCTCAGATACCTTTCCATACACCCAATATGTAATAGACAAGACCTACTCCTTGCTCAGTGAACTGGACTCAACACCCCCTATTCACCGCACAAGAATATATGTGACTAGTAAGAATCTTAAAACCTATGCATTGATGTCTGTCTGGAAGTGAGTCAAGAGGGTGTAAAGCCGCGTAAACACAGCCGTGAAAAGCAGATAAACCCCATTATAAAAATAAATTACTTTTAAAAACCCGTAAAACAAAGACAGTGAAAGAGAGAGAAATTCTTACACAATTCGTTCAGAGGCTGTGATGCAACCTGGATTGACCATATCTAGACCCACAGCTGGATGAGACATAAGGGTGGACACTCTTGGGGCTGAAAGGTTGGGTGAGGTTGGGTGAGCAAACGCAGACCCTTTATAGTAATACTGCCTGGTACCCATCCCATGGGTCCCAAATCTCCAGGTTCAAGGGCATCTTCCTACATCGAAAACATGCATGAGAAACCCAGAAGATGGTACACCGTGTGATTTTGAAAGGTTTCTAAGACGCACCTCATTTCTCATTTCCTTGTGCTCGGGTTCGCCTTTCCAGCTACTTTACTAGCAATCTCCCTACTTGGAGAATCAGCACCTTTAAGCTCCTGTTCCCTACAGGTTGCAATTTGTCCTGAGGATGAACGGGAAGAGGGGCAACCAATGAGAGACTAGATCTAGGTGTTGGGACCGGCACAGGTCACTCTATTTTCCCATCAGGAAGAAGAATTAACCACAGGCTCAGCCTGCCGCCCAGAAGCAGAATAGGGCCTGAGGCAATCCCGCGCTTTTGCGGCCAGCTCCCAAAAAAGCGAGTTGAAAAATGGAGCTCAGGGACACTGCAATTCACAAACCCGCAGAGTTATAAATGATAACTCTCATCCACAGATATATTGAGGGAAGGCAACGAAGAGGATTTGAAAGCAAGGCAGAATTGCAGGAAACAGATTTCAGGAGGTAGATTCGAATCGCCTTTAAAGCACATGAAAAGCGGCAAAACGTCAACAATGATGCCCTTGGCCAAAAAGGGCGTATGCGTTTTTTCCTGAATATATTCAGGAAAAAACGCATACGCCCTGTTTGGCCAACCAAGCAACCTGGAAAGGCTAATCAGCGCTACAAAGAAGTCTCGCTTCCCATCGGTCAAAAGGGTCATGCTGCAAAAAGTGTCAAAACCAGAAATACAGGACAGGCCATGGAGAAATGGCAGCCTTGCTATGCTGATGGGCGGGATGTAAATTGCCAACAGCCACTCTGGAGAAGTGTACGGTGTGTCCTAAAACATCGAAAAAACACAGCTTAGGGAGCATAGGGCACGTCCACTCATGGGCGTATAAATTGGGAAAACTAAAAATCAGCAAGACACAGGCACCCCAAAGTTTAGGGCTGCTCTGTTGACAAGAACCTCCACTTCATGACACCTTAAATATCCCAGGAAAGAGAAAAATGGATAAAGAAGTTGAGGTCCTTATGTACAATGGAATATCACTCAGACATGAAATCAATGTCATAAGGCTAGTAGAAGCAAGATGAGTGGATTTAGGTACGACGATTCTAAGTGAAATAAGTCACACAGAAAAAGACACTTATCATAAGCTATCACTTAGAGAGGGAATGTAAAAACCGCTACACTTGAACTGAATTACAAAACAGAACAGAGTCACACGTTTAGAAAACACACTATGGCTGCTTAACGGGAAAGGTGAGGTGGGGTGATGCATAAAACAAGGGTTACAAATTCGCTCAGATACCTTTCCATACACCCAATATGTAATAGACAAGACCTACTCCTTGCTCAGTGAACTGGAATCAACACCCCCTATTCACCGCACAAGAATATATGTGACTAGTAAGAATCTTAAAACCTATGCATTGATGTCTGTCTGGAAGTGAGTCAAGTGGGTGTAAAGCCGCGTAAACACAGCCGTGAAAAGCAGATAAACCCCATTATAAAAATAAATTACTTTTAAAAACCCGTAAAACAAAGACAGTGAAAGAGAGAGAAATTCTTACACAATTCGTTCAGAGGCTGTGATGCAACCTGGATTGACCATATCTAGACCCACAGCTGGATGAGACATAAGGGTGGACACTCTTGGGGCTGAAAGGTTGGGTGAGGTTGGGTGAGCAAACGCAGACCCTTTATAGTAATACTGCCTGGTACCCATCCCATGGGTCCCAAATCTCCAGGTTCAAGGGCATCTTCCTACATCGAAAACATGCATGAGAAACCCAGAAGATGGTACACCGTGTGATTTTGAAAGGTTTCTAAGACGCACCTCATTTCTCATTTCCTTGTGCTCGGGTTCGCCTTTCCAGCTACTTTACTAGCAATCTCCCTACTTGGAGAATCAGCACCTTTAAGCTCCTGTTCCCTACAGGTTGCAATTTGTCCTGAGGATGAACGGGAAGAGGGGCAACCAATGAGAGACTAGATCTAGGTGTTGGGACCGGCACAGGTCACTCTATTTTCCCATCAGGAAGAAGAATTAACCACAGGCTCAGCCTGCTGCCCAGAAGCAGAATAGGGCCTGAGGCAATCCCGCGCTTTTGCGGCCAGCTCCCAAAAAAGCGAGTTGAAAAATGGAGCTCAGGGACACTGCAATTCACAAACCCGCAGAGTTATAAATGATAACTCTCATCCACAGATATATTGAGGGAAGGCAACGAAGAGGATTTGAAAGCAAGGCAGAATTGCAGGAAACAGATTTCAGGAGGTAGATTCGAATCGCCTTTAAAGCACATGAAAAGCGGCAAAACGTCAACAATGATGCCCTTGGCCAAAAAGGGCGTATGCGTTTTTTCCTGAATATATTCAGGAAAAAACGCATACGCCCTGTTTGGCCAACCAAGCAACCTGGAAAGGCTAATCAGCGCTACAAAGAAGTCTCGCTTCCCATCAGTCAAAAGGGTCATGCTGCAAAAAGTGTCAAAACCAGAAATACAGGACAGGCCATGGAGAAATGGCAGCCTTGCTATGCTGATGGGCGGGATGTAAATTGCCAATAGCCACTCTGGAGAAGTGTACGGTGTGTCCTAAAACATCGAAAAAACACAGCTTAGGGAGCATAGGGCACGTCCACTCATGGGCGTATAAATTGGGAAAACTAAAAATCAGCAAGACACAGGCACCCCAAAGTTTAGGGCTGCTCTGTTGACAAGAACCTCCACTTCATGACACCTTAAATATCCCAGGAAAGAGAAAAATGGATAAAGAAGTTGTGGTCCTTATGTACAATGGAATATCACTCAGACATGAAATCAATGTCATAAGGCTAGTAGAAGCAAGATGAGTGGATTTAGGTACGACGATTCTAAGTGAAATAAGTCACACAGAAAAAGACACTTATCATAAGCTATCACTTATAGAGGGAATGTAAAAACCGCTACACTTAAACTGAATTACAAAACAGAACAGAGTCACACGTTTAGAAAACACACTATGGTTGCTTAACGGGAAAGGTGAGGTGGGGTGATGCATAAAACAGGGGTTTCAAATTCGCTCAGATACCGTTCCATACACCCAATATGTAATAGACAAGACCTACTCCTTGCTCAGTGAACTGCACTCAACACCCCCTATTCACCGCACAAGAATATATGTGACTAGTAAGAATCTTAAAACCTATGTATTGATATCTGTCTGGAAGTGAGTCAAGTGGGTGTAAAGCCGCATAAACACAGCCTTGAAAAGCAGCTAAACCCCATTATAAAAATAAATTACTTTTAAAAACCCGTAAAACAAAGACAGTGAAAGAGAGAGAAATTCTTACAAAATTCGTTCAGAGGCTGTGATGCAACCTGGATTGACCATATCTAGACCCACAGCTGGATGAGACATAAGGGTGGACACTCTTGGGGCTGAAAGGTTGGGTGAGGTTGGGTGAGCAAACGCAGACCCTTTAAAGTAATACTGCCTGGTACCCATCCCATGGGCCCCATATCTCCATGTTCAAGGGCATCTTCCTACATCGAAAACATACATGAGAAACCCAGAAGATGGTACACCGTGTGATTTTGAAAGTTTTCTAATACGCACCTCATTTCTCATCTCATTGTGCTCGGGTTCGCCTTTCCATCTACTTTACTAGCAATCTCCCTACTTGGAGAATCAGCACCTTTAAGCTCCTGTTCCCTACAGGTTGCAATTTGTCCTGAGGATGAACGGGAAGAGGGGCAACCAATGAGAGACTAGATCTAGGTGTTGGGACAGGCACAGGTCACTCTATTTTCCCATCAGGAAGAAGAATTAACCAAAGGCTCAGCCTGCCGCCCAGAACTAGAATAGGGCCTGAGGCAATCCTGCGCTTTTGCGGCCAGCTCCCAAAAAAGCGAGTTGAAAAATGGAGCTCAGGGACACTGCAATTCACAAACCCGCAGAGTTATAAATGATAACTCTCATCCACAGATATATTGAGGGAAGGCAACGAAGAGGATTTGAAAGCAAGGCAGAATTGCAGGAAACAGGTTTCAGGAGGTAGATTCGAATCGCCTTTAAAGCACATGAAAAGCGGCAAAACGTCGACAATGATGCCCTTGGCCAAAAAGGGCGTATGCGTTTTTTCCTGAACATATTCAGGAAAAAACGCATACGCCCTTTTTGGCCAACCAAGCAACCTGGAAAGGCAAATCAGCGCTACAAAGAAGTCTCGCTTCCCATCGGTCAAAAGGGTCATGCTGCAAAACGTGTCAAAACCAGAAATGCAAGACAGGCCATGGAGAAATGGCAGCCTTGCTACGCTGATGGGCGGGATGTAAATTGCCAACAGCCACTCTGGAGAAGTGTACGGTGTGTCCTGAAACATCGAAAAACCACAGCTTAGGGAGCATAGGGCACGTCCACTCATGGGCGTATAAATAGGGAAAACTAAAAATCAGCAAGACACAGGCACCCCAAACTTTAGGGCTGCTCTGTTGACAAGAACCTCCACTTCATCACACCTTAAATATCCCAGGAAAGAGAAAAATGGATAAAGAAGTTGTGGTCCTTATGTACAATGGAATATCACTCAGACATGAAATCAATGTCATAAGGCTAGTAGAAGCAAGATGAGTGGATTTAGGTACGACGATTCTAAGTGAAATAAGTCACACAGGAAAAGACACTTATCATAAGCTATCACTTATAGAGGGAATGTAAAAAATGCTACACTTGAACTGAATTACAAAAGAGAACAGAGTCACACGTTTAGAAAACACACTATGGCTGCTTAACGGGAAAGGTGAGGTGGGGTGATGCATAAAACAAGGGTTTCAAATTAGCTCAGATACCGTTCCATACACCCAATATGTAATAGACAAGACCTACTCCTTGCTCAGTGAACTGGACTCAACACCCCCTATTCACCGCACAAGAATATATGTGACTAGTAAGAATCTTAAAACCTATGTATTGATATCTGTCTGGAAGTGAGTCAAGTGGGTGTAAAGCCGCATAATCACAGCCGGGAAAAGCAGCTAAACCCCATTATAAAAATGAATTACTTTTAAAAACCCGTAAAAAAAAGACAGTGAAAGACAGAGAAATTCTTACAAAATTCGTTCAGAGGCTGTGATGCAACCTGGATTGACCATATCTAGACACACAGCTGGATGAGACATAAGGGTGGACACTCTTGGGGCTGAAAGTTTGGGTGAGGTTGGGTGAGCAAACGCAGACCCTTTGAAGTAATACTGCCTGGTACCCATCCCATGGGTCCCAAATCTCCAGGTTCAAGGGCATCTTCCTACATCGAAAACATGCATGAGAAACCCAGAAGATGGTACACCGTGTAATTTTGAAAGGTTTCTAATACGCACCTCATTTCTCATCTCCTTGTGCTCGGGTTCGCCTTTCCAGCTACTTTACTAGCAATCTCCCTACTTGGAGAATCAGCACCTTTAAGCTCCTGTTCCCTATAGGTTGCAATTTGTCCTGAGGATGAACGGGAAGAGGGGCAACCAATGAGAGACTAGATCTAGGTGTTGGGACAGGCACAGATCACTCTATTTTCCCATCAGGAAGAAGAATTAACCACAGGCTCAGCCTGCCGCCCAGAAGCAGAATAGGGCCTGAGGCAATCCCGCGCTTTTGCGGCCAGCTCCCAAAAAAAGCGAGTTGAAAAATGGAGCTCAGGGACACTGAAATTCACAAACCCACAGAGTTATAAATGATAACTCTCATCCACAGATATATTGAGGGAAGGAAACGAAGAGGATTTGAAAGAAAGGCAGAATTGCAGGAAACAGATTTCAGGAGGTAGATTCGAATCGCCTTTAAAGCACATGAAAAGCAGCAAAACGTCGACAATTATGCCCTTGGCCAAAAAGGGCGTATGCGTTTTTTCCTGAATATATTCAGGAAAAAACGCATACGCCCTTTTTGGCCAACCAAGCAACCTGGAAATGCAAATCAGCGCTACAAAGGAGTCTCGCTTCCCATCGGTCAAAAGGGTCACGCTGCAAAATGTGTCAAAACCAGAAATGCAGGACAGGCCATGGAGAAATGGCAGCCTTGCTACGCTGATGGGAGGGATGTAAATTGCCAACAGCCACTCTGGAGAAGTGTACGGTGTGTCCTGAAACATCGAAAAAACACAGCTTAGGGAGCATAGGGCACGTCCACTCATGGGCGTATAAATTGGGAAAACTAAAAATCAGCAAGACACAGGCACCCCAAAGTTTAGGGCTGCTCTGTTGACAAGAACCTCCACTTCATGACACCTTAAATATCCCAGGAAAGAGAAAAATGGATAAAGAAGTTGAGGTCCTTATGTACAATGGAATATCACTCAGACATGAAATCAATGTCATAAGGCTAGTAGAAGCAAGATGAGTGGATTTAGGTACGACGATTCTAAGTCAAATAAGTCACACAGGAAAAGACACTTATCATAAGCTATCACTTATAGAGGGAATGTAAAAACCGCTACACTTGAACTGAATTACAAAACAGAACAGAGTCACACGTTTAGAAAACACACTATGGCTGCTTAACGGGAAAGGTGAGGTGGGGTGATGCATAAAACAGGGGTTTCAAATTCGCTCAGATACCGTTCCATACACCCAATATGTAATAGACAAGACCTACTCCTTGCTCAGTGAACTGCACTCAACACCCCCTATTCACCGCACAAGAATATATGTGACTAGTAAGAATCTTAAAACCTATGTATTGATATCTGTCTGGAAGTGAGTCAAGTGGGTGTAAAGCCGCATAAACACAGCCTTGAAAAGCAGCTAAACCCCATTATAAAAATAAATTACTTTTAAAAACCCGTAAAACAAAGACAGTGAAAGAGAGAGAAATTCTTACAAAATTCGTTCAGAGGCTGTGATGCAACCTGGATTGACCATATCTAGACCCACAGCTGGATGAGACATAAGGGTGGACACTCTTGGGGCTGAAAGGTTGGGTGAGGTTGGGTGAGCAAACGCAGACCCTTTAAAGTAATACTGCCTGGTACCCATCCCATGGGCCCCATATCTCCATGTTCAAGGGCATCTTCCTACATCGAAAACATACATGAGAAACCCAGAAGATGGTACACCGTGTGATTTTGAAAGTTTTCTAATACGCACCTCATTTCTCATCTCATTGTGCTCGGGTTCGCCTTTCCATCTACTTTACTAGCAATCTCCCTACTTGGAGAATCAGCACCTTTAAGCTCCTGTTCCCTACAGGTTGCAATTTGTCCTGAGGATGAACGGGAAGAGGGGCAACCAATGAGAGACTAGATCTAGGTGTTGGGACAGGCACAGGTCACTCTATTTTCCCATCAGGAAGAAGAATTAACCAAAGGCTCAGCCTGCCGCCCAGAACTAGAATAGGGCCTGAGGCAATCCTGCGCTTTTGCGGCCAGCTCCCAAAAAAGCGAGTTGAAAAATGGAGCTCAGGGACACTGCAATTCACAAACCCGCAGAGTTATAAATGATAACTCTCATCCACAGATATATTGAGGGAAGGCAACGAAGAGGATTTGAAAGCAAGGCAGAATTGCAGGAAACAGGTTTCAGGAGGTAGATTCGAATCGCCTTTAAAGCACATGAAAAGCGGCAAAACGTCGACAATGATGCCCTTGGCCAAAAAGGGCGTATGCGTTTTTTCCTGAACATATTCAGGAAAAAACGCATACGCCCTTTTTGGCCAACCAAGCAACCTGGAAAGGCAAATCAGCGCTACAAAGAAGTCTCGCTTCCCATCGGTCAAAAGGGTCATGCTGCAAAACGTGTCAAAACCAGAAATGCAAGACAGGCCATGGAGAAATGGCAGCCTTGCTACGCTGATGGGCGGGATGTAAATTGCCAACAGCCACTCTGGAGAAGTGTACGGTGTGTCCTGAAACATCGAAAAACCACAGCTTAGGGAGCATAGGGCACGTCCACTCATGGGCGTATAAATAGGGAAAACTAAAAATCAGCAAGACACAGGCACCCCAAACTTTAGGGCTGCTCTGTTGACAAGAACCTCCACTTCATCACACCTTAAATATCCCAGGAAAGAGAAAAATGGATAAAGAAGTTGTGGTCCTTATGTACAATGGAATATCACTCAGACATGAAATCAATGTCATAAGGCTAGTAGAAGCAAGATGAGTGGATTTAGGTACGACGATTCTAAGTGAAATAAGTCACACAGGAAAAGACACTTATCATAAGCTATCACTTATAGAGGGAATGTAAAAAATGCTACACTTGAACTGAATTACAAAAGAGAACAGAGTCACACGTTTAGAAAACACACTATGGCTGCTTAACGGGAAAGGTGAGGTGGGGTGATGCATAAAACAAGGGTTTCAAATTAGCTCAGATACCGTTCCATACACCCAATATGTAATAGACAAGACCTACTCCTTGCTCAGTGAACTGGACTCAACACCCCCTATTCACCGCACAAGAATATATGTGACTAGTAAGAATCTTAAAACCTATGTATTGATATCTGTCTGGAAGTGAGTCAAGTGGGTGTAAAGCCGCATAATCACAGCCGGGAAAAGCAGCTAAACCCCATTATAAAAATGAATTACTTTTAAAAACCCGTAAAAAAAAGACAGTGAAAGACAGAGAAATTCTTACAAAATTCGTTCAGAGGCTGTGATGCAACCTGGATTGACCATATCTAGACACACAGCTGGATGAGACATAAGGGTGGACACTCTTGGGGCTGAAAGTTTGGGTGAGGTTGGGTGAGCAAACGCAGACCCTTTGAAGTAATACTGCCTGGTACCCATCCCATGGGTCCCAAATCTCCAGGTTCAAGGGCATCTTCCTACATCGAAAACATGCATGAGAAACCCAGAAGATGGTACACCGTGTAATTTTGAAAGGTTTCTAATACGCACCTCATTTCTCATCTCCTTGTGCTCGGGTTCGCCTTTCCAGCTACTTTACTAGCAATCTCCCTACTTGGAGAATCAGCACCTTTAAGCTCCTGTTCCCTATAGGTTGCAATTTGTCCTGAGGATGAACGGGAAGAGGGGCAACCAATGAGAGACTAGATCTAGGTGTTGGGACAGGCACAGATCACTCTATTTTCCCATCAGGAAGAAGAATTAACCACAGGCTCAGCCTGCCGCCCAGAAGCAGAATAGGGCCTGAGGCAATCCCGCGCTTTTGCGGCCAGCTCCCAAAAAAAGCGAGTTGAAAAATGGAGCTCAGGGACACTGAAATTCACAAACCCACAGAGTTATAAATGATAACTCTCATCCACAGATATATTGAGGGAAGGAAACGAAGAGGATTTGAAAGAAAGGCAGAATTGCAGGAAACAGATTTCAGGAGGTAGATTCGAATCGCCTTTAAAGCACATGAAAAGCAGCAAAACGTCGACAATTATGCCCTTGGCCAAAAAGGGCGTATGCGTTTTTTCCTGAATATATTCAGGAAAAAACGCATACGCCCTTTTTGGCCAACCAAGCAACCTGGAAAGGCAAATCAGCGCTACAAAGGAGTCTCGCTTCCCATCGGTCAAAAGGGTCACGCTGCAAAATGTGTCAAAACCAGAAATGCAGGACAGGCCATGGAGAAATGGCAGCCTTGCTACGCTGATGGGAGGGATGTAAATTGCCAACAGCCACTCTGGAGAAGTGTACGGTGTGTCCTGAAACATCGAAAAAACACAGCTTAGGGAGCATAGGGCACGTCCACTCATGGGCGTATAAATTGGGAAAACTAAAAATCAGCAAGACACAGGCACCCCAAAGTTTAGGGCTGCTCTGTTGACAAGAACCTCCACTTCATGACACCTTAAATATCCCAGGAAAGAGAAAAATGGATAAAGAAGTTGAGGTCCTTATGTACAATGGAATATCACTCAGACATGAAATCAATGTCATAAGGCTAGTAGAAGCAAGATGAGTGGATTTAGGTACGACGATTCTAAGTCAAATAAGTCACACAGGAAAAGACACTTATCATAAGCTATCACTTATAGAGGGAATGTAAAAACCGCTACACTTGAACTGAATTACAAAACAGAACAGAGTCACACGTTTAGAAAACACACTATGGCTGCTTAACGGGAAAGGTGAGGTGGGGTGATGCATAAAACAAGGGTTTCAAATTCGCTCAGATACCGTTCCATACACCCAATATGTAATAGACAAGACCTACTCCTTGCTCAGTGAACTGGACTCAACACCCCCTATTCACCGCACAAGAATATATGTGACTAGTAAGAATCTTAAAACCTATGTATTGATATCTGTCTGGAAGTGAGTCAAGTGGGTGTAAAGCCGCATAAACACAGCCATGAAAAGCAGCTAAACCCCATTATAAAAATAAATTACTTTTAAAAACCCGTAAAACAAAGACAGTGAAAGAGAGAGAAATTCTTACACAATTCGTTCAGAGGCTGTGATGCAACCTGGATTGACCATATCTAGACCCACAGCTGGATGAGACATAAGGGTGGACACTCTTGGGGCTGAAAGGTTGGGTGAGGTTGGGTGAGCAAACGCAGACCCTTTAAAGTAATACTGCGTGGTACCCTTCCCATGTGTCCCAAATCTCCAGGTTCAAGGGCATCTTCCTACATCGAAAACATGCATGAGAAACCCAGAAGATGGTACACCGTGTGATTTTGAAAGGTTTCTAATACGCACCTCATTTCTCATCTCCTTGTGCTCGGGTTCGCCTTTCCATCTACTTTACTAGCAATCTCCCTACTTGGAGAATCAGCACCTTTAAGCTCCTGTTCCCTACAGGTTGCAATTTGTCCTGAGGATGAACGGGAAGAGGGGCAAACAATGAGAGACTAGATCTAGGAGTTGGGAAAGGCACAGGTCACTCTATTTTCCCATCAGGAAGAAGAATTATCCACAGGCTCAGCCTGCCGCCAGGAACCAGAATAGGGCCTGAGGCAATCCCGTGCTTTTGCGGCCAGCTCCCAAAAAAGACAGGTGAAAAATGGAGCTCAAGGGCAGTGCCATTCACAAACCTGCTGAGTTATAAATGATAACTCTCGTCCACAAATATTTTGAGGGAAGGCAACGAAGAGGATTTGAAAGCAAGGCAGAATTGCAGGAAACAGGTTTCAGGAGGTAGATTCGAATCGCCTTTAAAGCACATGAAAAGTGGCAAAACGTCGACAATGATGCCCTTGGCCAACCAGGACGTATGCGTTTTTTCCTGAATATATTCAGGAAAAAACGCATACGCCCTGGTTGGCCAACCAAGCAACCTGGAAAGGCTAATCAGCGCTACAAAGAAGTCTCGCTTCCCATCGGTCAAAAGGGCCATGCTGCAAAATGTATCAAAACCAGAAATGCAGGACAGGCCATGGAGAAATGGCAGCCTTGCTACGCTGATGGGCGGGATGTAAATTGCCAACAGCCACTCTGGAGAAGTGTACGGTGTGTCCTGAAACATCGAAAAAACACAGCTTAGGGAGCATAGGGCACGTCCACTCATGGGCATATAAATTGGGAAAACTAAAAATCAGCAAGACACAGGCACCCCAAAGTTTAGGGCTGCTCTGTTGACAAGAACCTCCACTTCATGACACCTTAAATATCCCAGGAAAGAGCAAAATGGAGAAAGAAGTTGTGGCCCTTATGTACAATGGAATATCACTCAGACATGAAATCAATGTCATAAGGCTAGTAGAAGCAAGATGAGTGGATTTAGGTACGACAATTCTAAGTGAAATAAGTCACACAGGAAAAGACACTTATCATAAGCTATCACTTATAGAGGGAATGTAAAAACCGCTACACTTGAACTGAATTACAAAACAGAACAGAGTCACACGTTTAGAAAACACACTATGGCTGCTTAACAGGAAAGGTGAGGTGGGGTGATGCATAAAACAAGGGTTTCAAATTCGCTCAGATACCGTTCCATACACCCAATATGTAATGGACAAGACCTACTCCTTGCTCAGTGAACTGGACTCAACACCCCCTATTCACCGTACAAGAATATATGTGACTAGTAAGAATCTTAAAACCTATGTATTGATATCTGTCTGGAAATGAGTCAAGTGGGTGTAAAGCCGCATAAACACAGCCGTGAAAAGCAGCTAAACCCCATTATAAAAATAAATTACTTTTAAAAACCCGTAAAACAAAGACAGTGAAAGAGAGAGAAATTCTTACAAAATTCGTTCAGAGGCTGTGATGCAACCTGGATTGACCATATCTAGACCCAGAGCTGTATGAGACATAGGGTTGGACACTCCTGGGGCTGAAAGGTTGGGTGAGGTTGGGTGAGCAAACACAGACCCTTTAAAGTAATACTGCCTGGTACCCATCCCATGGGTCCCAAATCTCCAGGTTCAAGGGCATCTTCCTACATCGAAAACATGCATGAGAAACCCAGAAGATGGTACACCGTGTGATTTTGAAAGGTTTCTAATACGCACCTCATTTCTCATTTCCTTGTGCTCGGGTTCGCCATTCCAGCTACTTTACTAGCAATCTCTCTACTTGGAGAATCAGCACCTTTAAGCTCCTGATCCATACAGGTTGCAATTTGTCCTGAGGATGAACGGGAAGAGGGGCAACCAATGAGAGACTAGATCTAGGTGTTGGGAAAAGCACAGGTCACTCTATTTTCCCATCAAGAAGAAGAATTATCCACAGGCTCAGCCTGCCGCCAGGAACCAGAATAGGGCCTGAGGCAATCCCGTGCTTTTGCGGCCAGCTCCCAAAAAAGCGAGTTGAAAAATGGAGCTCAGGGACACTGCAATTCACAAACCCGCAGAGTTATAAATGATAACTCTCATCCACAGATATATTGAGGGAAGGCAACGAAGAGGATTTGAAAGCAAGGCAGAATTGCAGGAAACAGCTTTCAGGAGGTAGATTCGAATCGCCTTTCAAGCACATGAAAAGCGGCAAAACGTGGACAATGATGCCCTTGGCCAAAAAGGGCGTATGCGGTTTTTCCTGAATATATTTAGGAAAAAACGCATACGCCCTTTTTGGCCAACCAAGCAACCTGGAAAGGCAAATCAGCGCTACAAAGAAGTCTCGCTTCCCATCGGTCAAAAGGGTCATGTGCAAAACGTGTCAAAACCAGAAATGCAAGACAGGCCATGGAGAAATGGCAGCCTTGCTACGCTGATGGGCGGGATGTAAATAGCCAACAGCCACTCTGGAGAAGTGTACGGTGTGTCCTGAAACATCGAAAAACCACAGCTTAGGGAGCATAGGGCACGTCCACTCATGGGCGTATAAATTGGGAAAACTAAAAATCAGCAAGACACAGGCACCCCAAAGTTTAGGGCTGCTCTGTTGACAAGAACCTCCACTTCATGACACCTTAAATATCCCAGGAAAGAGAAAAATGGATAAAGAAGTTGTGGTCCTTATGTACAATGGAATATCACTCAGACATGAAATCAATCTCATAAGGCTAGTAGAAGCAAGATGAGTGGATTTAGGTACGACGATTCTAAGTCAAATAAGTCACACAGGAAAAGACACTTATCATAAGCTATCACTTATAGAGGGAATGTAAAAACCGCTACACTTGAACTGAATTACAAAACAGAACAGAGTCACACGTTTAGAAAACACACTATGGCTGCTTAACGGGAAAGGTGAGGTGGGGTGATGCATAAAACAAGGGTTTCAAATTCGCTCAGATACCGTTCCATACACCCAATATGTAATAGACAAGACCTACTCCTTGCTCAGTGAACTGGACTCAACACCCCCTATTCACCGCACAAGAATATATGTGACTAGTAAGAATCTTAAAACCTATGTATTGATATCTGTCTGGAAGTGAGTCAAGTGGGTGTAAAGCCGCATAAACACAGCCGTGAAAAGCAGCTAAACCCCATTATAAAAATAAATTACTTTTAAAAACCCGTAAAACAAAGACAGTGAAAGACAGAGAAATTCTTACACAATTCGTTCAGAGGCTGTGATGCAACCTGGATTGACCATATCTAGACCCACAGCTGGATGAGACATAAGGGTGGACACTCTTGGGGCTGAAAGTTTGGGTGAGGTTGGGTGAGCAAACGCAGACCCTTTAAAGTAATACTGCGTGGTACCCTTCCCATGGGTCCCAAATCTCCAGGTTCAAGGGCATCTTCCTACATCGAAAACATGCATGAGAAACCCAGAAGATGGTACACCGTGTGATTTTGAAAGGTTTCTAATACGCACCTCATTTCTCATCTCCTTGTGCTCGGGTTCGCCTTTCCAGCTACTTTACTAGCAATCTCCCTACTTGGAGAATCAGCACCTTTAAGCTCCTGTTCCCTACAGGTTGCAATTTTTCCTGAGGATGAACGGGAAGAGGGGCAAACAATGAGAGACTAGATCTAGGTTTTGGGACAGGCACAGGTCACTCTATTTTCCCATCAGGAAGAAGAATTATCCACATGCTCAGCCTGCCGCCAGGAACCAGAATAGGGCCTGAGGCAATCCCGTGCTTTTGCGGCCAGCTCCCAAAAAAGACAGGTGAAAAATGGAGCTCAAGGGCAGTGCCATTCACAAACCTGCTGAGTTATAAATGATAACTCTCGTCCACAATTATATTGAGGGAAGGCAACGAAGAGGATTTGAAAGCAAGGCAGAATTGCAGGAAACAGGTTTCAGGAGGTAGATTCGAATCACCTTTAAAGCACATGAAAAGTGGCAAAACGTCGACAATGATGCCCTTGGCCAAACAGGACGTATGCGTTTTTTCCTGAATATATTCAGGAAAAAACGCATACGCCCTGTTTGGCCAACCAAGCAACCTGGAAAGGCTAATCAGCGCTACAAAGAAGTCTCGCTTCCCATCGGTCAAAAGGGCCATGCTGCAAAAAGTATCAAAACCAGAAATGCAGGACAGGCCATGGAGAAATGGCAGCCTTGCTACGCTGACGGGCGGGATGTAAATTGCCAACAGCCACTCTGGAGAAGTGTGCGGTGTGTCCTGAAACATCGAAAAAACACAGCTTAGGGAGCATAGGGCACGTCCACTCATGGGAGTATAAATTGGGAAAACTAAAAATCAGCAAGACACAGGCACCCCAAAGTTTAGGGCTGCTCTGTTGACAAGAACCTCCACTTCATGACACCTTAAATATCCCAGGAAAGAGAAAAATGGAGAAAGAAGTTGTGGCCCTTATGTACAATGGAATATCACTCAGACATGAAATCAATGTCATAAGGCTAGTAGAAGCAAGATGAGTGGATTTAGGTACGACGATTCTAAGTGAAATAAGTCACACAGGAAAAGACACTTATCATAAGCTATCACTTATAGAGGGAATGTAAAAACCGCTACACTTGAACTGAATTACAAAAGAGAACAGAGTCACACGTTTAGAAAACACACTATGGCTGCTTAACGGGAAAGGTGAGGTGGGGTGATGCATAAAACAAGGGTTTCAAATTCGCTCAGATACCGTTCCATACACCCAATATGTAATGGACAAGACCTACTCCTTGCTCAGTGAACTGGACTCCACACCCCCTATTCACCGTACAAGAATATATGTGACTAGTAAGAATCTTAAAACCTATGTATTGATATCTGTCTGGAAGTGAGTCAAGTGGGTGTAAAGCCGCATAAACACAGCCGTGAAAAGCAGCTAAACCCCATTATAAAAATAAATTACTTTTAAAAACCCGTAAAACAAAGACAGTGAAAGAGAGAGAAATTCTTACAAAATTCGTTCAGAGGCTGTGATGCAACCTGGATTGACCATATCTAGACCCACAGCTGTATGAGACATAGGGGTGGACACTCTTGGGGCTGAAAGGTTGGGTGAGGTTGGGTGAGCAAACACAGACCCTTTAAAGTAATACTGCGTGGTACCCATCCCATGGGTCCCAAATCTCCAGGTTCAAGGGCATCTTCCTACATCGAAAACATGCATGAGAAACCCAGAAGATGGTACACCGTGTGATTTTGAAAGGTTTCTAATACGCACCTCATTTCTCATCTCCTTGTGCTCGGGTTCGCCATTCCAGCTACTTTACTAGCAATCTCCCTAATTGGAGAATCAGCACCTTTAACCTCCTGTTCCCTACAGGTTGCAATTTGTCCTGAGGATGAACGGGAAGAGGGGCAACCAATGAGAGACTAGATCTAGGAGTTGGGAAAGGCACAGGTCACTCTATTTTCCCATCAGGAAGAAGAATTATCCACAGGCTCAGCCTGCCGCCAGGAACCAGAATAGGGCCTGAGGCAATCCCGTGCTTTTGCGGCCAGCTCCCAAAAAAGACAGGTGAAAAATGGAGCTCAAGGGCAGTGCCATTCACAAACCTGCTGAGTTATAAATGATAACTCTCGTCCACAAATATATTGAGGGAAGGCAACGAAGAGGATTTGAAAGCAAGGCAGAATTGCAGGAAACAGGTTTCAGGAGGTAGATTCGAATCGCCTTTAAAGCACATGAAAAGTGGCAAAACGTCGACAATGATGCCCTTGGCCAAACAGGACGTATGCGTTTTTTCCTGAATATATTCAGGAAAAAACGCATACGCCCTGTTTGGCCAACCAAGCAACCTGGAAAGGCTAATCAGCGCTACAAAGAAGTCTCGCTTCCCATCGGTCAAAAGGGCCATGCTGCAAAATTATCAAAACCAGAAATGCAGGACAGGCCATGGAGAAATGGCAGCCTTGATACGCTGATGGGCGGGATGTAAATTGCCAACAGCCACTCTGGAGAAGTGTACGGTGTGTCCTGAAACATCGAAAAAACACAGCTTAGGGAGCATAGGGCACGTCCACTCATGGGCGTATAAATTGGGAATACTAAAAATCAGCAAGACACAGGCACCCCAAAGTTTAGGGCTGCTCTGTTGACAAGAACCTCCACTTCATGACACCTTAAATATCCCAGGAAAGAGAAAAATGGAGAAAGAAGTTGAGGTCCTTATGTACAATGGAATATCACTCAGACATGAAATCAATGTCATAAGGCTAGTAGAAGCAAGATGAGTGGATTTAGGTACGACGATTCTAAGTGAAATAAGTCACACAGAAAAAGACACTTATCATAAGCTATCACTTATAGAGGGAATGTAAAAACCGCTACACTTGAACTGAATTACAAAACAGAACAGAGTCACACGTTTAGAAAACACACTATGGCTGCTTAACGGGAAAGGTGAGTTGGGGTGATGCATAAAACAAGGGTTTCAAATTCGCTCAGATACCGTTCCATACACCCAATATGTAATAGACAAGACCTACTCCTTGCTCAGTGAACTGGACTCAACACCCCCCATTCACCGCACAAGAATATATGTGACTAGTAAGAATCTTAAAACCTATGTATTGATATCTATCTGGAAGTGAGTCAAGTGGGTGTAAAGCCGCATAAACACAGCCGTGAAAAGCAGCTATACCCCATTATAAAAATAAATTACTTTTAAAAACCCGTAAAACAAAGACAGTGAAAGAGAGAGAAATTCTTACAAAATTCATTCAGAGGCTGTGATGCAACCTGGATTGACCATATCTAGACACACAGCTGGATGAGACATAAGGGTGGACACTCTTGGGGCTGAAAGGTTGGGTGAGGTTGGGTGAGCAAACGCAGACCCTTTAAAGTAATACTGCGTGGTACCCATCCCATGGGTCCCAAATCTCCAGGTTCAAGGGCATCTTCCTACATCGAAAACATGCATGAGAAACCCAGAAAATGGTACACCGTGTGATTTTGAAAGGTTTCTAATACGCACCTCATTTCTCATCTCCTTGTGCTCGGGTTCGCCTTTCCAGCTACTTTACTAGCAATCTCCCTAATTGGAGAATCAGCACCTTTAACCTCCTGTTCCCTACAGGTTGCAATTTGTCCTGAGAATGAACGCGAAGAGGGGCAACCAATGAGAGACTAGATCTAGGTGTTGGGACAGGCACAGGTCACTCTATTTTCCCATCAGGAAGAAGAATTATCCACAGGCTCAGCCTGCCGCCAGGAACCAGAATAGGGCCTGAGGCAATCCCGTTCTTTTGCTGCCAGCTCCCAAAAAAGACAGTTGAAAAATGGAGCTCAAGGGCACTGCCATTCACAAACCTGCTGAGTTATAAATGATAACTCTCGTCCACAAATATATTGAGGGAAGGCAACAAAGAGGATTTGAAAGCAAGGCAGAATTGCAGGAAACAGGTTTCAGGAGGTAGATTCGAATCGCCTTTAAAGCACATGAAAAGTGGCAAAACGTCGACAATGATGCCCTTGGCCAAACAGGGCGTATGCGTTTTTTCCTGAATATATTCAGGAAAAAACGCATACGCCCTGTTTGGCCAACCAAGCAACCTGGAAAGGCTAATCAACGCTACAAAGAAGTCTCGCTTCCCATCGGTCAAAAGGGCCATGCTGCAAACAGTATCAAAACCAGAAATGCAGGACAGGCCATGGAGAAATGGCAGCCTTGCTACGCTGATGGGCGGGATGTAAATTGCCAACAGCCACTCTGGAGAAGTGTACGGTGTGTCCTGAAACATCGAAAAAACACAGCTTAGGGAGCATAGGGCACGTCCACTCATGGGCGTATAAATTGGGAAAACTAAAAATCAGCAAGACACAGGCACCCCAAAGTTTAGGGCTGCTCTGTTGACAAGAACCTCCACTTCATGACACCTTAAATATCCCAGGAAAGAGAAAAATGGATAAAGAAGTTGAGGTCCTTATGTACAATGGAATATCACTCAGACATGAAATCAATGTCATAAGGCTAGTAGAAGCAAGATGAGTGGATTTAGGTACGACGATTCTAAGTGAAATAAGTCACACAGAAAAAGACACTTATCATAAGCTATCACTTATAGAGGGAATGTAAAAACCGCTACACTTGAACTGAATTACAAAACAGAACAGAGTCACACGTTTAGAAAACACACTATGGCTGCTTAACGGGAAAGGTGAGGTGGGGTTATGCATAAAACAAGGGTTTCAAATTCGCTCAGATACCGTTCCATACACCCAATATGTAATAGACAAGACCTACTCCTTGCTCAGTGAACTGGACTCAACACCCCCTATTCACCGCACAAGAATATATGTGACTAGTAAGAATCTTAAAACCTATGTATTGATATCTGTCTGGAAGTGAGTCAAGTGGGTGTAAAGCCGCATAAACACAGCCGTGAAAAGCAGCTAAACCCCATTATAAAAATAAATTACTTTTAAAAACCCGTAAAACAAAGACAGTGAAAGAGAGAGAAATTCTTACAAAATTCGTTCAGAGGCTGTGATGCAACCTGGATTGACCATATCTAGACCCACAGCTGGATGAGACATAAGGGTGGACACTCTTGGGACTGAAAGTTTGGGTGAGGTTGGGTGAGCAAACACAGACCCTTTAAAGTAATACTGCCTGGTACCCATCCCATGGGTCCCAAATCTCCAGGTTCAAGGGCATCTTCCTACATCGAAAACATGCATGAGAAACCCAGAAGATGGTACACCGTGTGATTTTGAAAGGTTTCTAATACGCACCTCATTTCTCATCTCCTTGTGCTCGGGTTCGCCATTCCAGCTACTTTACTAGCAATCTCCCTACTTGGAGAATCAGCACCTTTAAGCTCCTGTTCCCTACAGGTTGCAATTTGTCCTGAGGATGAAAGGGAAGAGGGGCAACCAATGAGAGACTAGATCTAGGTGTTGGGACAGGCACAGGTCACTCTATTTTCACATCAGGAAGAATAATTAACCACAGGCTCAGCCTGCCGCCCAGAAGCAGAATAGGGCCTGCGGCAATCCCGCGCTTTTGCGGCCAGCTCCCAAAAAAGCGACTTGAAAAATGGAGCTCAGGGACACTGCAATTCACAAACTCGCAGAGTTATAAATGATAACTCTCATCCACAGATATATTGAGGGAAGGCAACGAAGAGGATTTGAAAGCAAGGCAGAATTGCAGGAAACAGATTTCAGGAGGTAGATTCGAATCGCCTTTAAAGCACATGAAAAGCGGCAAAACGTCGACAATTATGCCCTTGGCCAAAAAGGGCGTATGCGTTTTTTCCTGAATATATTCAGGAAAAAACGCATACGCCCTTTTTGGCCAACCAAGCAACCTGGAAAGGCAAATCAGCGCTACAAAGAAGTCTCGCTTCCCATCGGTCAAAAGGGTCATGCTGCAAAAAGTGTCAAAACCAGAAATGCAGGACAGGCCATGGAGAAATGGCAGCCTTGCTACGCTGATGGGCGGGATGTAAATTGCCAACAGCCACACTGGAGAAGTGTACGGTGTGTCCTGAAACATCGAAAAAACACAGCTTAGGGAGCATAGGGCACGTCCACTCATGGGCGTATAAATTGGGAAAACTAAAAATCAGCAAGACACAAGCACCCCAAAGTTTAGGGCTGCTCTGTTGACAAGAACCTCCACTTCATGACACCTTAAATATCCCATGAAAGAGCAAAATGGAGAAAGAAGTTGTGGCCCTTATGTACAATGGAATATCACTCAGACATGAAATCAATGTCATAAGGCTAGTAGAAGCAAGATGAGTGGATTTAGGTACGACGATTCTAAGTGAAATAAGTCACACAGGAAAAGACACTTATCATAAGCTATCACTTATAGAGGGAATGTAAAAACCGCTACACTTGAACTGAATTACAAAAGAGAACAGAGTCACACTTTTAGAAAACACACTATGGCTGCTTAACGGGAAAGGTGAGGTGGGGTGATGCATAAAACAAGGGTTTCAAATTCGCTCAGATACCGTTCCATACACCCAATATGTAATACACAAGACCTACTCCTTGCTCAGTGAACTGGACTCAACACCCCCTATTCACCGCACAAGAATATATGTGACTAGTAAGAATCTTAAAACCTATGTATTGATATCTGTCTGGAAGTGAGTCAAGTGGGTGTAAAGCCGCATAAACACAGCCGTGAAAAGCAGCTATACCCCATTATAAAAATAAATTACTTTTAAAAACCCGTAAAACAAAGACAGTGAAAGAGAGAGAAATTCTTACAAAATTCGTTCAGAGGATGTGATGCAACCTGGATTGACCATATCTAGACCCACAGCTGTATGAGACATAAGGGTGGACACTCTTGGGGCTGAAAGTTTGGGTGAGGTTGGGTGAGCAAACACAGACCCTTTAAAGTAATACTGCCTGGTACCCATCCCATGGGTCCCAAATCTCCAGGTTCAAGGGCATCTTCCTACATCGAAAACATGCATGAGAAACCCAGAAGATGGTACACCGTGTGATTTTGAAAGGTTTCTAATACGCACCTCATTTCTCATCTCCTTGTGCTCGGGTTCGCCATTCCAGCTACTTTACTAGCAATCTCCCTACTTGGAGAATCAGCACGTTTAACCTCCTGTTCCCTACAGGTTGCAATTTGTCCTGAGGATGAACGGGAAGAGGGGCAACCAATGAGAGACTAGATCTAGGTGTTGGGACAGGCACAGGTCACTCTATTTTCCCTTCAGGAAGAAGAATTATCCACAGGCTCAGCCTGCCGCCAGGAACCAGAATAGGGCCTGAGGCAATCCCGTGCTTTTGCGGCCAGCTCCCAAAAAAGACAGTTGAAAAATGGAGCTCAGGGGCACTGCCATTCACAAACCTGCTGATTTATAAATGATAACTCTCGTCCACTAATATATTGTGGGAAGGCAACGAAGAGGATTGGAAAGCAAGGCAGAATTGCAGGAAACAAGTTTCAGGAGGTAGTTTCGAATCGCCTTTAAAGCACATGAAAAGTGGCAAAACGTCGACAATGATGCCCTTGGCCAAACAGGGCGTATGCGTTTTTTCCTGAATATATTCAGGAAAAAACGCATACGCCCTGTTTGGCCAACCAAGCAACCTGGAAAGGCTAATCAGCGCTACAAAGAAGTCTCGCTTCCCATCGGTCAAAAGGGCCATGCTGCAAAAAGTGTCAAAACCAGAAATGCAGGACAGGCCATGGAGAAATGGCAGCCTTGCTACGCTGATGGGCGGGATGTAAATTACCAACAGCCACTCTGGAGAAGTGTACGGTGTGTCCTGAAACATCGAAAAACCACAGCTTAGGGAGCATATGGCACGTCCACTCATGGGCGTATAAATTGGGAAAACTAAAAATCAGCAAGATACAGGCACCCCAAAGTTTAGGGCTGCTCTGTTGACAAGAACCTCCACTTCATGACACCTTAAATATCCCAGGAAAGAGAAAAATGGATAAAGAAGTTGTGGTCCTTATGTACAATGGAATATCACTCAGACATGAAATCAATGTCATAAGGCTAGTAGAAGCAAGATGAGTGGATTTAGGTACGACGATTCTAAGTGAAATAAGTCACACAGGAAAAGACACTTATCATAAGCTATCACTTATAGAGGGAATGTAAAAACCGTTACACTTGAACTGAATTACAAAAGAGAACAGAGTCACACGTTTAGAAATCACACTATGGCTGCTTAACGGGAAAGGTGAGGTGGGGTGATGCATAAAACAAGGGTTTCAAATTCGCTCAGATACCGTTCCATACACCCAATATGTAATAGACAAGACCTAGTCCTTGCTCAGTGAACTGGACTCAACACCCCCTATTCATCGTACAAGAATATATGTGACTAGTAAGAATCTTAAAACCTATGTATTGATATCTGTCTGGAAGTGAGTCAAGTGGGTGTAAAGCCGCATAAACACAGCCGTGAAAAGCAGCTAAACCCCATTATAAAAATAAATTACTTTTAAAAACCCGTAAAACAAAGACAGTGAAAGAGAGAGAAATTCTTACAAAATTCGTTCAGAGGCTGTGATGCAACCTGGATTGACCATATCTAGACCCACAGCTGTATGAGACATAAGGGTGGACACTCTTGGGGCTGAAAGTTTGGGTGAGGTTGGGTGAGCAAACACAGACCCTTTAAAGTAATACTGCCTGGTACCCATCCCATGGGTCCCAAATCTCCAGGTTCAAGGGCATCTTCCTACATCGAAAACATGCATGAGAAACCCAGAAGATGGTACACCGTGTGATTTTGAAAGTTTTCTAATACGCACCTCATTTCTCATCTCCTTGTGCTCGGGTTCGCCATTCCAGCTACTTTACTAGCAATCTCCCTACTTGGAGAATCAGCACCTTTAAGCTCCTGTTCCCTACAGGTTGCAATTTGTCCTGAGGATGAACGGGAAGAGGGGCAACCAATGAGAGACTAGATCTAGGTGTTGGGACAGGCACAGGTCACTCTATTTTCCCATCAGGAAGCAGAATTAACCACAGGCTCAGCCTGCCTCCCAGAAGCAGAATAGGGCCTGAGGCAATCCCGCGCTTTTGCGGCCAGCTCCCAAAAAAGCGACTTGAAAAATGGAGCTCAGGGACACTGCAATTCACAAACCCGCAGAGTTATAAATGACAACTCTCATCCACAGATATATTGAGGGAAGGCAACGAAGAGGATTTGAAAGCAAGGCAGAATTGCAGGAAACAGATTTCAGGAGGTAGATTCGAATCGCCTTTAAAGCACATGAAAAGCGGCAAAACGTCGACAATGATGCCCTTGGCCAAAAAGGGCGTATGCGTTTTTTCCTGAATATATTCAGGAAAAAACGCATACGCCCTTTTTGGCCAACCAAGCAACCTGGAAAGGCAAATCAGCGCTACAAAGAAGTCTCGCTTCCCATCGGTCAAAAGGGCCATGCTGCAAAAAGTGTCAAAACCAGAAATGCAGGACAGGCCATGGAGAAATGGCAGCCTTGCTACGCTGATGGGCGGGATGTAAGTGGCCAACAGCCACTCTGGAGAAGTGTACGGTGTGTCCTGAAACATCGAAAAAACACAGCTTAGGGAGCATAGGGCACGTCCACTCATGGGCGTATAAATTGGGAAAAGTAAAAATCAGCAAGACACAAGCACCCCAAAGTTTAGGGCTGCTCTGTTGACAAGAACCTCCACTTCTTGACACCTTAAATATCCCAGGAAAGAGCAAAATGGAGAAAGAAGTTGTGGCCCTTATGTACAATGGAATATCACTCAGACATGAAATCAATGTCATAAGGCAAGTAGTAGTAAGATGAGTGGATTTAGGTACGACGATTCTAAGTGAAATAAGTCACACAGAAAAAGACACTTATCATAACCTATCACTTATAGAGGGAATGTAAAAACCGCTACACTTGAACTGAATTACAAAAGAGAACAGAGTCACACGTTTAGAAATCACACTATGGCTGCTTAACGGGAAAGGTGAGGTGGGGTGATGCATAAAACAAGGGTTTCAAATTCGCTCAGATACCGTTCCATACACCCAATATGTAATAGACAAGACCTACTCCTTGCTCAGTGAACTGGACTCAACACCCCCTATTCACCGCACAAGAATATATGTGACTAGTAAGAATCTTAAAACCTATGTATTGATATCTGTCTGGAAGTGAGTCAAGTGGGTGTAAAGCCGCATAAACACAGCCGTGAAAAGCAGCTATACCCCATTATAAAAATAAATTACTTTTAAAAACCCGTAAAACAAAGACAGTGAAAGAGGGAGAAATTCTTACAAAATTCGTTCAGAGGCTGTGATGCAACCTGGATTGACCATATCTAGACCCACAGCTGTATGAGACATAAGGGTGGACACTTTTGGGGCTGAAAGGTGGGGTGAGGGTGGGTGAGCAAACACAGACCCTTTAAAGTAATACTGCCTGGTACCCATCCCAAGGGTCCCAAATCTCCAGGTTCAAGGGCATCTTCCTACATCGAAAACATGCATGAGAAACCCAGAAGATGGTACACCGTGTGATTTTGAAAGGTTTCTAATACGCACCTCATTTCTCATCTCCTTGTGCTCGGGTTCGCCATTCCAGCTACTTTACTATCAATCTCCCTACTTGGAGAATCAGCACGTTTAACCTCCTGTTCCCTACAGGTTGCAATGTGTCCTGAGGATGAACGGGAAGAGGGGCAACCAATGAGAGACTAGATCTTGGTGTTGGGACAGGCACAGGTCACTCTATTTTCCCATCAGGAAGAAGAATTATCCACAGGCTCAGCCTGCCGCCAGGAACCAGAATAGGGCCTGAGGCAATCCCGTGCTTTTGCGGCCAGCTCCCAAAAAAGACAGTTGAAAAATGGAGCTCAGGGGCACTGCCATTCACAAACCTGCTGAGTTATAAATGATAACTCTCGTCCACTAATATATTGTGGGAAGGCAACGAACAGGATTGGAAAGCAAGGCAGAATTGCAGGAAAGAAGTTTCAGGAGGTAGATTCGAATCGCCTTTAAAGCACATGAAAAGTGGCAAAACGTCGACAATGATGCCCTTGGCCAAACAGGGCGTATGCGTTTTTTCCTGAATATATTCAGGAAAAAACGCATACGCCCTGTTTGGCCAACCAAGCAACCTGGAAAGGCTAATCAGCGCTACAAAGAAGTCTCGCTTCCCATCGGTCAAAAGGGTCATGCTGCAAAAAGTGTCAAAACCAGAAATGCAGGACAGGCCATGGAGAAATGGCAGCCTTGCTACGCTGATGGGCGGGATGTAAATTGCCAACAGCCACTCTGGAGAAGTGTACGGTGTGTCCTGAAATATCGAAAAAACACAGCTTAGGGAGCATAGGGCACGTCCACTCATGGGCGTATAAATTGGGAAAACTAAAAATCAGCAAGACACAAGCACCCCAAAGTTTAGGGCTGCTCTGTTGACAAGAACCTCCACTTCATGACACCTTAAATATCCCAGGAAAGAGCAAAATGGAGAAAGAAGTTGTGGCCCTTATGTACAATGGAATATCACTCAGACATGAAATCAATGTCATAAGGCTAGTAGAAGCAAGATGAGTGGATTTAGGTACGACGATTCTAAGTGAAATAAGTCACACAGGAAAAGACACTTATCATAAGCTATCACTTATAGAGGGAATGTAAAAACCGCTACACTTGAACTGAATTACAAAAGAGAACAGAGTCACACGTTTAGAAAACACACTATGGCTGCTTAACGGGAAAGGTGAGGTGGGGTGATGCATAAAACAAGGGTTTCAAATTCGCTCAGATACCGTTCCATACACCCAATATGTAATAGACAAGACCTACTCCTTGCTCAGTGAACTGGACTCAACACCCCCTATTCACCGCACAAGAATATATGTGACTAGTAAGAATCTTAAAACCTATGTATTGATATCTGTCTGGAAGTGAGTCAAGTGGGTGTAAAGCCGCATAAACACAGCCGTGAAAAGCAGCTATACCCCATTATAAAAATAAATTACTTTTAAAAACCCGTAAAACAAAGACAGTGAAAGAGAGAGAAATTCTTACAAAATTCGTTCAGAGGATGTGATGCAACCTGGATTGACCATATCTAGACCCACAGCTGTATGAGACATAAGGGTGGACACTCTTGGGGCTGAAAGGTTGGGTGAGGTTGGGTGAGCAAACACAGACCCTTTAAAGTAATACTGCCTGGTACCCATCCCATGGGTCCCAAATCTCCAGGTTCAAGGGCATATTCCTACATCGAAAACATGCATGAGAAACCCAGAAGATGGTACACCGTGTGATTTTGAAAGGTTTCTAATACGCACCTCATTTCTCATCTCCTTGTGCTCGGGTTCGCCATTCCAGCTACTTTACTAGCAATCTCCCTACTTGGAGAATCAGCACGTTTAACCTCCTGTTCCCTACAGGTTGCAATTTGTCCTGAGGATGAACGGGAGTAGGGGCAACCAATGAGAGACTAGATCTAGGTGTTGGGACAGGCACAGGTCACTCTATTTTCCCATCAGGAAGAAGAATTATCCACAGGCTCAGCCTGCCGCCAGGAACCAGAATAGGGCCTGAGGCAATCCCGTGCTTTTGCGGCCAGCTCCCAAAAAAGACAGTTGAAAAATGGAGCTCAGGGGCACTGCCATTCACAAACCTGCTGAGTTATAAATGATAACTCTCGTCCACTAATATATTGTGGGAAGGCAACGAAGAGGATTGGAAAGCAAGGCAGAATTGCAGGAAACAAGTTTCAGGAGGTAGATTCGAATCGCCTTTAAAGCACATGAAAAGTGGCAAAACGTCGACAATGATGCCCTTGGCCAAACAGGGCGTATGCGTTTTTTCCTGAATATATTCAGGAAAAAACGCATACGCCCTGTTTGGCCAACCAAGCAACCTGGAAAGCCTAATCAGCGCTACAAAGAAGTCTCGCTTCCCATCGGTCAAAAGGGTCATGCTGCAAAAAGTGTCAAAACCAGAAATGCAGGACAGGCCATTTAGAAATGGCAGCCTTGCTACGCTGATGGGCGGGATGTAAATTGCCAACAGCCACTCTGGAGAAGTGTACGGTGTGTCCTGAAACATCGAAAAAACACAGCTTAGGGAGCATAGGGCACGTCCACTCATGGGCGTATAAATTGGGAAAACTAAAAATCAGCAAGACACAAGCACACCAAAGTTTAGGGCTGCTCTGTTGACAAGAACCTCCACTTCATGACACCTTAAATATCCCAGGAAAGAGCAAAATGGAGAAAGAAGTTGTGGCCCTTTTGTACAATGGAATATCACTCAGACATGAAATCAATGTCATAAGGCTAGTAGAAGCAAGATGAGTGGATTTAGGTACGACGATTCTAAGTGAAATAAGTCACACAGGAAAAGACACTTATCATAAGCTATCACTTATAGAGGGAATGTAAAAACCGCTACTCTTGAACTGAATTACAAAAGAGAACAGAGTCACACGTTTAGAAAACACACTATGGCTGCTTAATGGGAAAGGTGAGGTGGGGTGATGCATAAAACAAGGGTTTCAAATTCGCTCAGATACCGTTCCATACACCCAATATGTAATAGACAAGACCTACTCCTTGCTCAGTGAACTGGACTCAACACCCCCTATTCACCGCACACGAATATATGTGACTACTAAGAATCTTAAAACCTATGTATTGATATCTATCTGGAAGTGAGTCAAGTGGGTGTAAAGCCGCATAAACACAGCCGTGAAAAGCAGCTATACCCCATTATAAAAATAAATTACTTTTAAAAACCCGTAAAACAAAGACAGTGAAAGAGAGAGAAATTCTTACAAAATTCGTTCAGAGGATGTGATGCAACCTGGATTGACCATATCTAGACCCACAGCTGTATGAGACATAAGGGTGGACACTCTTGGGGCTGAAAGGTTGGGTGAGGTTGGGTGAGCAAACACAGACCCTTTAAAGTAATACTGCCTGGTACCCATCCCATGGGTCCCAAATCTCCAGGTTCAAGGGCATCTTCCTACATCGAAAACATGCATGAGAAACCCAGAAGATGGTACACCGTGTGATTTTGAAAGGTTTCTAATACGCACCTCATTTCTCATCTCCTTGTGCTCGGGTTCGCCATTCCAGCTACTTTACTAGCAATCTCCCTACTTGGAGAATCAGCACGTTTAACCTCCTGTTCCCTACAGGTTGCAATTTGTCCTGAGGATGAACGGGAGGAGGGGCAACCAATGAGAGACTAGATCTAGGTGTTGGGACAGGCACAGGTCACTCTATTTTCCCATCAGGAAGAAGAATTATCCACAGGCTCAGCCTGCCGCCAGGAACCAGAATAGGGCCTGAGGCAATCCCGTGCTTGTGCGGCCAGCTCCCAAAAAAGACAGTTGAAAAATGGAGCTCAGGGGCACTGCCATTCACAAACCTGCTGAGTTATAAATGATAACTCTCGTCCACTAATATATTGTGGGAAGGCAACGAAGAGGATTGGAAAGCAAGGCAGAATTGCAGGAAACAAGTTTCAGGAGGTAGTTTCGAATCGCCTTTAAAGCACATGAAAAGTGGCAAAACGTCGACAATGATGCCCTTGGCCAAACAGGGCGTATGCGTTTTTTCCTGAATATATTCAGGAAAAAACGCATACGCCCTGTTTGGCCAACCAAGCAACCTGGAAAGGCTAATCAGCGCTACAAAGAAGTCTCGCTTCCCATCGGTCAAAAGGGCCATGCTGCAAAAAGTGTCAAATCCAGAAATGCAGGACAGGCCATGGAGAAATGGCAGCCTTGCTACGCTGATGGGCGGGATGTAAATTGCCAACAGCCACTCTGGAGAAGTGTACGGTGTGTCCTGAAACATCGAAAAACCACAGCTTAGGGAGCATAGGGCACGTCCACTCATGGGCGTATAAATTGGGAAAACTAAAAATCAGCAAGACACAGGCACCCCAAAGTTTAGGGCTGCTCTGTTGACAAGAACCTCCACTTCATGACACCTTAAATATCCCAGGAAAGAGAAAAATGGATAAAGAAGTTGAGGTCCTTATGTACAATGGAATATCACTCAGACATGAAATCAATGTCATAAGGCTAGTAGAAGCAAGATGAGTGGATTTAGGTACGACGATTCTAAGTGAAATAAGTCACACAGAAAAAGACACTTATCATAAGCTATCACTTATAGAGGGAATGTAAAAACCGCTACACTTGAACTGAATTACAAAAGAGAACAGAGTCACACGTTTAGAAAACACACTATGGCTGCTTAACGGGAAAGGTGAGGTGGGGTGATGCATAAAACAAGGGTTTCAAATTCGCTCAGATACCGTTCCATACACCCAATATGTAATAGACAAGACCTACTCCTTGCTCAGTGAACTGGACTCTACACCCCCTATTCATCGTACAAGAATATATGTGACTAGTAAGAATCTTAAAACCTATGTATTGATATCTGTCTGGAAGTGAGTCAAGTGGGTGTAAAGCCGCATAAACACAGCCGTGAAAAGCAGCTAAACCCCATTATAAAAATAAATTACTTTTAAAAACCCGTAAAGCAAAGACAGTGAAAGAGAGAGAAATTCTTACACAATTCGTTCAGAGGCTGTGATGCAACCTGGATTGACCATATCTAGACCCACAGCTGTATGAGACATAAGGGTGGACACCTTTGGGGCTGAAAGTTTGGGTGAGGTTGGGTGAGCAAACACAGACCCTTTAAAGTAATACTGCCTGGTACCCATCCCATGGGTCCCAAATCTCCAGGTTCAAGGGCATCTTCCTACATCGAAAACATGCATGAGAAACCCAGAAGATGGTACACCGTGTGATTTTGAAAGTTTTCTAATACGCACCTCATTTCTCATCTCCTTGTGCTCGGGTTCGCCATTCCAGCTACTTTACTAGCAATCTCCCTACTTGGAGAATCAGCACGTTTAACCTCCTGTTCCCTACAGGTTGCAATGTGTCCTGAGGATGAACGGGAAGAGGGGCAACCAATGAGAGACTAGATCTAGGTGTTGGGACAGGCACAGGTCACTCTATTTTCCCATCAGGAAGAAGAATTATCCACAGGCTCAGCCTGCCGCCAGGAACCAGAATAGGGCCTGAGGCAATCCCGTGCTTTTGCGGCCAGCTCCCAAAAAAGACAGTTGAAAAATGGAGCTCAGGGGCACTGCCATTCACAAACCTGCTGAGTTATAAATGATAACTCTCGTCCACTAATACATTGTGGGAAGGCAACGAAGAGGATTGGAAAGCAAGGCAGAATTGCAGGAAAGAAGTTTCAGGAGGTAGATTCGAATCGCCTTTAAAGCACATGAAAAGTGGCAAAACGTCGACAATGATGCCCTTGGCCAAACAGGGCGTATGCGTTTTTTCCTGAATATATTCAGGAAAAAACGCATACGCCCTGTTTGGCCAACCAAGCAACCTGGAAAGGCTAATCAGCGCTACAAAGAAGTCTCGCTTCCCATCGGTCAAAAGGGTCATGCTGCAAAAAGTGTCAAAACCAGAAATGCAGGACAGGCCATGGAGAAATGGCAGCCTTGCTACGCTGATGGGCGGGATGTAAATTGCCAACAGCCACTCTGGAGAAGTGTACGGTGTGTCCTGAAATATCGAAAAAACACAGCTTAGGGAGCATAGGGCACGTCCACTCATGGGCGTATAAATTGGGAAAACTAAAAATCAGCAAGACACAAGCACCCCAAAGTTTAGGGCTGCTCTGTTGACAAGAACCTCCACTTCATGACACCTTAAATATCCCAGGAAAGAGCAAAATGGAGAAAGAAGTTGTGGCCCTTATGTACAATGGAATATCACTCAGACATGAAATCAATGTCATAAGTCTAGTAGAAGCAAGATGAGTGGATTTAGGTACGACGATTCTAAGTGAAATAAGTCACACAGGAAAAGACACTTATCATAAGCTATCACTTATAGAGGGAATGTAAAAACCGCTACACTTGAACTGAATTACAAAAGAGAACAGAGTCACACGTTTAGAAAACACACTATGGCTGCTTAACGGGAAAGGTGAGGTGGGGTGATGCATAAAACAAGGGTTTCAAATTCGCTCAGATACCGTTCCATACACCCAATATGTAATAGACAAGACCTACTCCTTGCTCAGTGAACTGGACTCAACACCCCCTATTCACCGCACAAGAATATATGTGACTAGTAAGAATCTTAAAACCTATGTATTGATATCTGTCTGGAAGTGAGTCAAGTGGGTGTAAAGCCGCATAAACACAGCCGTGAAAAGCAGCTATACCCCATTATAAAAATAAATTACTTTTAAAAACCCGTAAAACAAAGACAGTGAAAGAGAGAGAAATTCTTACAAAATTCGTTCAGAGGATGTGATGCAACCTGGATTGACCATATCTAGACCCACAGCTGTATGAGACATAAGGGTGGACACTCTTGGGGCTGAAAGGTTGGGTGAGGTTGGGTGAGCAAACACAGACCCTTTAAAGTAATACTGCCTGGTACCCATCCCATGGGTCCCAAATCTCCAGGTTCAAGGGCATATTCCTACATCGAAAACATGCATGAGAAACCCAGAAGATGGTACACCGTGTGATTTTGAAAGGTTTCTAATACGCACCTCATTTCTCATCTCCTTGTGCTCGGGTTCGCCATTCCAGCTACTTTACTAGCAATCTCCCTACTTGGAGAATCAGCACGTTTAACCTCCTGTTCCCTACAGGTTGCAATTTGTCCTGAGGATGAACGGGAGGAGGGGCAACCAATGAGAGACTAGATCTAGGTGTTGGGACAGGCACAGGTCACTCTATTTTCCCATCAGGAAGAAGAATTATCCACAGGCTCAGCCTGCCGCCAGGAACCAGAATAGGGCCTGAGGCAATCCCGTGCTTTTGCGGCCAGCTCCCAAAAAAGACAGTTGAAAAATGGAGCTCAGGGGCACTGCCATTCACAAACCTGCTGAGTTATAAATGATAACTCTCGTCCACTAATATATTGTGGGAAGGCAACGAAGAGGATTGGAAAGCAAGGCAGAATTGCAGGAAACAAGTTTCAGGAGGTAGATTCGAATCACCTTTAAAGCACATGAAAAGTGGCAAAACGTCGACAATGATGCCCTTGGCCAAACAGGGCGTATGCGTTTTTTCCTGAATATATTCAGGAAAAAACGCATACGCCCTGTTTGGCCAACCAAGCAACCTGGAAAGCCTAATCAGCGCTACAAAGAAGTCTCGCTTCCCATCGGTCAAAAGGGTCATGCTGCAAAAAGTGTCAAAACCAGAAATGCAGGACAGGCCATTTAGAAATGGCAGCCTTGCTACGCTGATGGGCGGGATGTAAATTGCCAACAGCCACTCTGGAGAAGTGTACGGTGTGTCCTGAAACATCGAAAAAACACAGCTTAGGGAGCATAGGGCACGTCCACTCATGGGCGTATAAATTGGGAAAACTAAAAATCAGCAAGACACAAGCACACCAAAGTTTAGGGCTGCTCTGTTGACAAGAACCTCCACTTCATGACACCTTAAATATCCCAGGAAAGAGCAAAATGGAGAAAGAAGTTGTGGCCCTTTTGTACAATGGAATATCACTCAGACATGAAATCAATGTCATAAGGCTAGTAGAAGCAAGATGAGTGGATTTAGGTACGACGATTCTAAGTGAAATAAGTCACACAGGAAAAGACACTTATCATAAGCTATCACTTATAGAGGGAATGTAAAAACCGCTACACTTGAACTGAATTACAAAAGAGAACAGAGTCACACGTTTAGAAAACACACTATGGCTGCTTAACGGGAAAGGTGAGGTGGGGTGATGCATAAAACAAGGGTTTCAAATTCGCTCAGATACCGTTCCATACACCCAATATGTAATAGACAAGACCTACTCCTTGCTCAGTGAACTGGACTCAACACCCCCTATTCACCGCACAAGAATATATGTGACTACTAAGAATCTTAAAACCTATGTATTGATATCTGTCTGGAAGTGAGTCAAGTGGGTGTAAAGCCGCATAAACACAGCCGTGAAAAGCAGCTATACCCCATTATAAAAATAAATTACTTTTAAAAACCCGTAAAACAAAGACAGTGAAAGAGAGAGAAATTCTTACAAAATTCGTTCAGAGGATGTGATGCAACCTGGATTGACCATATCTAGACCCACAGCTGTATGAGACATAAGGGTGGACACTCTTGGGGCTGAAAGGTTGGGTGAGGTTGGGTGAGCAAACACAGACCCTTTAAAGTAATACTGCCTGGTACCCATCCCATGGGTCCCAAATCTCCAGGTTCAAGGGCATCTTCCTACATCGAAAACATGCATGAGAAACCCAGAAGATGGTACACCGTGTGATTTTGAAAGGTTTCTAATACGCACCTCATTTCTCATCTCCTTGTGCTCGGGTTCGCCATTCCAGCTACTTTACTAGCAATCTCCCTACTTGGAGAATCAGCACGTTTAACCTCCTGTTCCCTACAGGTTGCAATTTGTCCTGAGGATGAACGGGAGGAGGGGCAACCAATGAGAGACTAGATCTAGGTGTTGGGACAGGCACAGGTCACTCTATTTTCCCATCAGGAAGAAGAATTATCCACAGGCTCAGCCTGCCGCCAGGAACCAGAATAGGGCCTGAGGCAATCCCGTGCTTTTGCGGCCAGCTCCCAAAAAAGACAGTTGAAAAATGGAGCTCAGGGGCACTGCCATTCACAAACCTGCTGAGTTATAAATGATAACTCTCGTCCACTAATATATTGTGGGAAGGCAACGAAGAGGATTGGAAAGCAAGGCAGAATTGCAGGAAACAAGTTTCAGGAGGTAGTTTCGAATCGCCTTTAAAGCACATGAAAAGTGGCAAAACGTCGACAATGATGCCCTTGGCCAAACAGGGCGTATGCGTTTTTTCCTGAATATATTCAGGAAAAAACGCATACGCCCTGTTTGGCCAACCAAGCAACCTGGAAAGGCTAATCAGCGCTACAAAGAAGTCTCGCTTCCCATCGGTCAAAAGGGCCATGCTGCAAAAAGTGTCAAATCCAGAAATGCAGGACAGGCCATGGAGAAATGGCAGCCTTGCTACGCTGATGGGCGGGATGTAAATTGCCAACAGCCACTCTGGAGAAGTGTACGGTGTGTCCTGAAACATCGAAAAACCACAGCTTAGGGAGCATAGGGCACGTCCACTCATGGGCGTATAAATTGGGAAAACTAAAAATCAGCAAGACACAGGCACCCCAAAGTTTAGGGCTGCTCTGTTGACAAGAACCTCCACTTCATGACACCTTAAATATCCCAGGAAAGAGAAAAATGGATAAAGAAGTTGAGGTCCTTATGTACAATGGAATATCACTCAGACATGAAATCAATGTCATAAGGCTAGTAGAAGCAAGATGAGTGGATTTAGGTACGACGATTCTAAGTGAAATAAGTCACACAGAAAAAGACACTTATCATAAGCTATCACTTATAGAGGGAATGTAAAAACCGCTACACTTGAACTGAATTACAAAAGAGAACAGAGTCACACGTTTAGAAAACACACTATGGCTGCTTAACGGGAAAGGTGAGGTGGGGTGATGCATAAAACAAGGGTTTCAAATTCGCTCAGATACCGTTCCATACACCCAATATGTAATAGACAAGACCTACTCCTTGCTCAGTGAACTGGACTCAACACCCCCTATTCACCGCACAAGAATATATGTGACTAGTAAGAATCTTAAAACCTATGTATTGATATCTGTCTGGAAGTGAGTCAAGTGGGTGTAAAGCCGCATAAACACAGCCGTGAAAAGCAGCTATACCCCATTATAAAAATAAATTACTTTTAAAAACCCGTAAAACAAAGACAGTGAAAGAGAGAGAAATTCTTACAAAATTCGTTCAGAGGATGTGATGCAACCTGGATTGACCATATCTAGACCCACAGCTGTATGAGACATAAGGGTGGACACTCTTGGGGCTGAAAGGTTGGGTGAGGTTGGGTGAGCAAACACAGACCCTTTAAAGTAATACTGCCTGGTACCCATCCCATGGGTCCCAAATCTCCAGGTTCAAGGGCATATTCCTACATCGAAAACATGCATGAGAAACCCAGAAGATGGTACACCGTGTGATTTTGAAAGGTTTCTAATACGCACCTCATTTCTCATCTCCTTGTGCTCGGGTTCGCCATTCCAGCTACTTTACTAGCAATCTCCCTACTTGGAGAATCAGCACGTTTAACCTCCTGTTCCCTACAGGTTGCAATTTGTCCTGAGGATGAACGGGAGGAGGGGCAACCAATGAGAGACTAGATCTAGGTGTTGGGACAGGCACAGGTCACTCTATTTTCCCATCAGGAAGAAGAATTATCCACAGGCTCAGCCTGCCGCCAGGAACCAGAATAGGGCCTGAGGCAATCCCGTGCTTTTGCGGCCAGCTCCCAAAAAAGACAGTTGAAAAATGGAGCTCAGGGGCACTGCCATTCACAAACCTGCTGAGTTATAAATGATAACTCTCGTCCACTAATATATTGTGGGAAGGCAACGAAGAGGATTGGAAAGCAAGGCAGAATTGCAGGAAACAAGTTTCAGGAGGTAGATTCGAATCACCTTTAAAGCACATGAAAAGTGGCAAAACGTCGACAATGATGCCCTTGGCCAAACAGGGCGTATGCGTTTTTTCCTGAATATATTCAGGAAAAAACGCATACGCCCTGTTTGGCCAACCAAGCAACCTGGAAAGCCTAATCAGCGCTACAAAGAAGTCTCGCTTCCCATCGGTCAAAAGGGTCATGCTGCAAAAAGTGTCAAAACCAGAAATGCAGGACAGGCCATTTAGAAATGGCAGCCTTGCTACGCTGATGGGCGGGATGTAAATTGCCAACAGCCACTCTGGAGAAGTGTACGGTGTGTCCTGAAACATCGAAAAAACACAGCTTAGGGAGCATAGGGCACGTCCACTCATGGGCGTATAAATTGGGAAAACTAAAAATCAGCAAGACACAAGCACACCAAAGTTTAGGGCTGCTCTGTTGACAAGAACCTCCACTTCATGACACCTTAAATATCCCAGGAAAGAGCAAAATGGAGAAAGAAGTTGTGGCCCTTTTGTACAATGGAATATCACTCAGACATGAAATCAATGTCATAAGGCTAGTAGAAGCAAGATGAGTGGATTTAGGTACGACGATTCTAAGTGAAATAAGTCACACAGGAAAAGACACTTATCATAAGCTATCACTTATAGAGGGAATGTAAAAACCGCTACACTTGAACTGAATTACAAAAGAGAACAGAGTCACACGTTTAGAAAACACACTATGGCTGCTTAACGGGAAAGGTGAGGTGGGGTGATGCATAAAACAAGGGTTTCAAATTCGCTCAGATACCGTTCCATACACCCAATATGTAATAGACAAGACCTACTCCTTGCTCAGTGAACTGGACTCAACACCCCCTATTCACCGCACAAGAATATATGTGACTACTAAGAATCTTAAAACCTATGTATTGATATCTGTCTGGAAGTGAGTCAAGTGGGTGTAAAGCCGCATAAACACAGCCGTGAAAAGCAGCTATACCCCATTATAAAAATAAATTACTTTTAAAAACCCGTAAAACAAAGACAGTGAAAGAGAGAGAAATTCTTACAAAATTCGTTCAGAGGATGTGATGCAACCTGGATTGACCATATCTAGACCCACAGCTGTATGAGACATAAGGGTGGACACTCTTGGGGCTGAAAGGTTGGGTGAGGTTGGGTGAGCAAACACAGACCCTTTAAAGTAATACTGCCTGGTACCCATCCCATGGGTCCCAAATCTCCAGGTTCAAGGGCATCTTCCTACATCGAAAACATGCATGAGAAACCCAGAAGATGGTACACCGTGTGATTTTGAAAGGTTTCTAATACGCACCTCATTTCTCATCTCCTTGTGCTCGGGTTCGCCATTCCAGCTACTTTACTAGCAATCTCCCTACTTGGAGAATCAGCACGTTTAACCTCCTGTTCCCTACAGGTTGCAATTTGTCCTGAGGATGAACGGGAGGAGGGGCAACCAATGAGAGACTAGATCTAGGTGTTGGGACAGGCACAGGTCACTCTATTTTCCCATCAGGAAGAAGAATTATCCACAGGCTCAGCCTGCCGCCAGGAACCAGAATAGGGCCTGAGGCAATCCCGTGCTTTTGCGGCCAGCTCCCAAAAAAGACAGTTGAAAAATGGAGCTCAGGGGCACTGCCATTCACAAACCTGCTGAGTTATAAATGATAACTCTCGTCCACTAATATATTGTGGGAAGGCAACGAAGAGGATTGGAAAGCAAGGCAGAATTGCAGGAAACAAGTTTCAGGAGGTAGTTTCGAATCGCCTTTAAAGCACATGAAAAGTGGCAAAACGTCGACAATGATGCCCTTGGCCAAACAGGGCGTATGCGTTTTTTCCTGAATATATTCAGGAAAAAACGCATACGCCCTGTTTGGCCAACCAAGCAACCTGGAAAGGCTAATCAGCGCTACAAAGAAGTCTCGCTTCCCATCGGTCAAAAGGGCCATGCTGCAAAAAGTGTCAAATCCAGAAATGCAGGACAGGCCATGGAGAAATGGCAGCCTTGCTACGCTGATGGGCGGGATGTAAATTGCCAACAGCCACTCTGGAGAAGTGTACGGTGTGTCCTGAAACATCGAAAAACCACAGCTTAGGGAGCATAGGGCACGTCCACTCATGGGCGTATAAATTGGGAAAACTAAAAATCAGCAAGACACAGGCACCCCAAAGTTTAGGGCTGCTCTGTTGACAAGAACCTCCACTTCATGACACCTTAAATATCCCAGGAAAGAGAAAAATGGATAAAGAAGTTGAGGTCCTTATGTACAATGGAATATCACTCAGACATGAAATCAATGTCATAAGGCTAGTAGAAGCAAGATGAGTGGATTTAGGTACGACGATTCTAAGTGAAATAAGTCACACAGAAAAAGACACTTATCATAAGCTATCACTTATAGAGGGAATGTAAAAACCGCTACACTTGAACTGAATTACAAAAGAGAACAGAGTCACACGTTTAGAAAACACACTATGGCTGCTTAACGGGAAAGGTGAGGTGGGGTGATGCATAAAACAAGGGTTTCAAATTCGCTCAGATACCGTTCCATACACCCAATATGTAATAGACAAGACCTACTCCTTGCTCAGTGAACTGGACTCAACACCCCCTATTCATCGTACAAGAATATAAGTGACTAGTAAGAATCTTAAAACCTATGTATTGATATCTGCCTGGAAGTGAGTCAAGTGGGTGTAAAGCCGCATAAACACAGCCGTGAAAAGCAGCTAAACCCCATTATAAAAATAAATTACTTTTAAAAACCCGTAAAGCAAAGACAGTGAAAGAGAGAGAAATTCTTACACAATTCGTTCAGAGGCTGTGATGCAACCTGGATTGACCATATCTAGACCCACAGCTGTATGAGACATAAGGGTGGACACCTTTGGGGCTGAAAGGTTGGGTGAGGTTGGGTGAGCAAACACAGACCCTTTAAAGTAATACTGCCTGGTACCCATCCCATGGGTCCCAAATCTCCAGGTTCAAGGGCATCTTCCTACATCGAAAACATGCATGAGAAACCCAGAAGATGGTACACCGTGTGATTTTGAAAGTTTTCTAATACGCACCTCATTTCTCATCTCCTTGTGCTCGGGTTCGCCATTCCAGCTACTTTACTAGCAATCTCCCTACTTGGAGAATCAGCACCTTTAAGCTCCTGTTCCCTACAGGTTGCAATTTGTCCTGAGGATGAACGGGAAGAGGGGCAACCAATGAGAGACTAGATCTAGGTGTTGGGACAGGCACAGGTCACTCTATTTTCCCATCAGGAAGCAGAATTAACCACAGGCTCAGCCTGCCTCCCAGAAGCAGAATAGGGCCTGAGGCAATCCCGCGCTTTTGCGGCCAGCTCCCAAAAAAGCGACTTGAAAAATGGAGCTCAGGGACACTGCAATTCACAAACCCGCAGAGTTATAAATGACAACTGTCATCCACAGATATATTGAGGGAAGGCAACGAAGAGGATTTGAAAGCAAGGCAGAATTGCAGGAAACAGATTTCAGGAGGTAGATTCGAATCGCCTTTAAAGCACATGAAAAGCGGCAAAACGTCGACAATGATGCCCTTGGCCAAAAAGGGCGTATGCGTTTTTTCCTGAATATATTCAGGAAAAAACGCATACGCCCTTTTTGGCCAACCAAGCAACCTGGAAATGCAAATCAGCGCTACAAAGAAGTCTCGCTTCCCATTGGTCAAAAGGGCCATGCTGCAAAAGTGTCAAAACCAGAAATGCAGGACAGGCCATGGAGAAATGGCAGCCTTGCTACGCAGATGGGCGGGATGTAAATTGCCAACAGCCACTCTGGAGAAGTGTACGGTGTGTCCTGAAACATCGAAAAAACACAGCTTAGGGAGCATAGGGCACGTCCACTCATGGGCGTATAAATTGGGAAAACTAAAAATCAGCAAGACACAAGCACCCCAAAGTTTAGGGCTGCTCTGTTGACAAGAACCTCCACTTCATGACACCTTAAATATCCCAGGAAAGAGCAAAATGGAGAAAGAAGTTGTGGCCCTTATGTACAATGGAATATCACTCAGACATGATATCAATGTCATAAGGCTAGTAGAAGCAAGATGAGTGGATTTAGGTACGACGATTCTAAGTGAAATAAGTCACACAGAAAAAGACACTTATCATAAGCTATCACTTATAGAGGGAATGTAAAAACCGCTACACTTGAACAAATTACAAAACAGAACAGAGTCACACGTTTAGAAAACACACTATGGCTGCTTAACGGGAAAGGTGAGGTGGGGTGATGCATAAAACAAGGGTTTCAAATTCGCTCAGATACCGTTCCATACACCCAATATGTAATAAACAAGACCTACTCCTTGCTCAGTGAACTGGACTCAACACCCCCTATTCACCGCACAAGAATATATGTGAATAGTAAGAATCTTAAAACCTATGTATTGATATCTGTCTGGAAGTGAGTCAAGTGGGTGTAAAGCCGCATAAACACAGCCGTGAAAAGCAGCTAAACCCCATTATAAAAATAAATTACTTTTAAAAACCCGTAAAACAAAGACAGTGAAAGAGAGAGAAATTCTTACAAAATTCGTTCAGAGGCTGTGATGCAACCTGGATTGACCATATCTAGACCCACAGCTGGATGAGACATAAGGGTGGACACTCTTGGGGCTGAAAGGTTGGGTGAGGGTGGGTGAGCAAACACAGACCCTTTAAAGTAATACTGCCTGGTACCCATCCCATGGGTCCCAAATCTCCAGGTTCAAGGGCATCTTCCTACATCGAAAACATGCATGAGAAACCCAGAAGATGGTACACCGTGTGATTTTGAAAGGTTTCTAATACGCACCTCATTTCTCATCTCCTTGTGCTCGGGTTCGCCATTCCAGCTACTTTACTAGCAATCTCCCTACTTGGAGAATCAGCACGTTTAACCTCCTGTTCCCTACAGGTTGCAATTTGTCCTGAGGATGAACGGGAGGAGGGGCAACCAATGAGAGACTAGATCTAGGTGTTGGGACAGGCACAGGTCACTCTATTTTCCCATCAGGAAGAAGAATTATCCACAGGCTCAGCCTGCCGCCAGGAACCAGAATAGGGCCTGAGGCAATCCCGTGCTTGTGCGGCCAGCTCCCAAAAAAGACAGTTGAAAAATGGAGCTCAGGGGCACTGCCATTCACAAACCTGCTGAGTTATAAATGATAACTCTCGTCCACTAATATATTGTGGGAAGGCAACGAAGAGGATTGGAAAGCAAGGCAGAATTGCAGGAAACAAGTTTCAGGAGGTAGTTTCGAATCGCCTTTAAAGCACATGAAAAGTGGCAAAACGTCGACAATGATGCCCTTGGCCAAACAGGGCGTATGCGTTTTTTCCTGAATATATTCAGGAAAAAACGCATACGCCCTGTTTGGCCAACCAAGCAACCTGGAAAGGCTAATCAGCGCTACAAAGAAGTCTCGCTTCCCATCGGTCAAAAGGGCCATGCTGCAAAATGTGTCAAATCCAGAAATGCAGGACAGGCCATGGAGAAATGGCAGCCTTGCTACGCTGATGGGCGGGATGTAAATTGCCAACAGCCACTCTGGAGAAGTGTACGGTGTGTCCTGAAACATCGAAAAACCACAGCTTAGGGAGCATAGGGCACGTCCACTCATGGGCGTATAAATTGGGAAAACTAAAAATCAGCAAGACACAGGCACCCCAAAGTTTAGGGCTGCTCTGTTGACAAGAACCTCCACTTCATGACACCTTAAATATCCCAGGAAAGAGAAAAATGGATAAAGAAGTTGAGGTCCTTATGTACAATGGAATATCACTCAGACATGAAATCAATGTCATAAGGCTAGTAGAAGCAAGATGAGTGGATTTAGGTACGACGATTCTAAGTGAAATAAGTCACACAGAAAAAGACACTTATCATAAGCTATCACTTATAGAGGGAATGTAAAAACCGCTACACTTGAACTGAATTACAAAAGAGAACAGAGTCACACGTTTAGAAAACACACTATGGCTGCTTAACGGGAAAGGTGAGGTGGGGTGATGCATAAAACAAGGATTTCAAATTCGCTCAGATACCGTTCCATACACCCAATATGTAATAGACAAGACCTACTCCTTGCTCAGTGAACTGGACTCTACACCCCCTATTCATCGTACAAGAATATATGTGACTAGTAAGAATCTTAAAACCTATGTATTGATATCTGTCTGGAAGTGAGTCAAGTGGGTGTAAAGCCGCATAAACACAGCCGTGAAAAGCAGCTAAACCCCATTATAAAAATAAATTACTTTTAAAAACCCGTAAAGCAAAGACAGTGAAAGAGAGAGAAATTCTTACACAATTCGTTCAGAGGCTGTGATGCAACCTGGATTGACCATATCTAGACCCACAGCTGTATGAGACATAAGGGTGGACACCTTTGGGGCTGAAAGGTTGGGTGAGGTTGGGTGAGCAAACACAGACCCTTTAAAGTAATACTGCCTGGTACCCATCCCATGGGTCCCAAATCTCCAGGTTCAAGGGCATCTTCCTACATCGAAAACATGCATGAGAAACCCAGAAGATGGTACACCGTGTGATTTTGAAAGTTTTCTAATACGCACCTCATTTCTCATCTCCTTGTGCTCGGGTTCGCCATTCCAGCTACTTTACTAGCAATCTCCCTACTTGGAGAATCAGCACGTTTAACCTCCTGTTCCCTACAGGTTGCAATGTGTCCTGAGGATGAACGGGAAGAGGGGCAACCAATGAGAGACTAGATCTAGGTGTTGGGACAGGCACAGGTCACTCTATTTTCCCATCAGGAAGAAGAATTATCCACAGGCTCAGCCTGCCGCCAGGAACCAGAATAGGGCCTGAGGCAATCCCGTGCTTTTGCGGCCAGCTCCCAAAAAAGACAGTTGAAAAATGGAGCTCAGGGGCACTGCCATTCACAAACCTGCTGAGTTATAAATGATAACTCTCGTCCACTAATACATTGTGGGAAGGCAACGAAGAGGATTGGAAAGCAAGGCAGAATTGCAGGAAAGAAGTTTCAGGAGGTAGATTCGAATCGCCTTTAAAGCACATGAAAAGTGGCAAAACGTCGACAATGATGCCCTTGGCCAAACAGGGCGTATGCGTTTTTTCCTGAATATATTCAGGAAAAAACGCATACGCCCTGTTTGGCCAACCAAGCAACCTGGAAAGGCTAATCAGCGCTACAAAGAAGTCTCGCTTCCCATCGGTCAAAAGGGTCATGCTGCAAAAAGTGTCAAAACCAGAAATGCAGGACAGGCCATGGAGAAATGGCAGCCTTGCTACGCTGATGGGCGGGATGTAAATTGCCAACAGCCACTCTGGAGAAGTGTACGGTGTGTCCTGAAATATCGAAAAAACACAGCTTAGGGAGCATAGGGCACGTCCACTCATGGGCGTATAAATTGGGAAAACTAAAAATCAGCAAGACACAAGCACCCCAAAGTTTAGGGCTGCTCTGTTGACAAGAACCTCCACTTCATGACACCTTAAATATCCCAGGAAAGAGCAAAATGGAGAAAGAAGTTGTGGCCCTTATGTACAATGGAATATCACTCAGACATGAAATCAATGTCATAAGTCTAGTAGAAGCAAGATGAGTGGATTTAGGTACGACGATTCTAAGTGAAATAAGTCACACAGGAAAAGACACTTATCATAAGCTATCACTTATAGAGGGAATGTAAAAACCGCTACACTTGAACTGAATTACAAAAGAGAACAGAGTCACACGTTTAGAAAACACACTATGGCTGCTTAACGGGAAAGGTGAGGTGGGGTGATGCATAAAACAAGGGTTTCAAATTCGCTCAGATACCGTTCCATACACCCAATATGTAATAGACAAGACCTACTCCTTGCTCAGTGAACTGGACTCAACACCCCCTATTCACCGCACAAGAATATATGTGACTAGTAAGAATCTTAAAACCTATGTATTGATATCTGTCTGGAAGTGAGTCAAGTGGGTGTAAGCCGCATAAACACAGCCGTGAAAAGCAGCTATACCCCATTATAAAAATAAATTACTTTTAAAAACCCGTAAAACAAAGACAGTGAAAGAGAGAGAAATTCTTACAAAATTCGTTCAGAGGATGTGATGCAACCTGGATTGACCATATCTAGACCCACAGCTGTATGAGACATAAGGGTGGACACTCTTGGGGCTGAAAGGTTGGGTGAGGTTGGGTGAGCAAACACAGACCCTTTAAAGTAATACTGCCTGGTACCCATCCCATGGGTCCCAAATCTCCAGGTTCAAGGGCATATTCCTACATCGAAAACATGCATGAGAAACCCAGAAGATGGTACACCGTGTGATTTTGAAAGGTTTCTAATACGCACCTCATTTCTCATCTCCTTGTGCTCGGGTTCGCCATTCCAGCTACTTTACTAGCAATCTCCCTACTTGGAGAATCAGCACGTTTAACCTCCTGTTCCCTACAGGTTGCAATTTGTCCTGAGGATGAACGGGAGGAGGGGCAACCAATGAGAGACTAGATCTAGGTGTTGGGACAGGCACAGGTCACTCTATTTTCCCATCAGGAAGAAGAATTATCCACAGGCTCAGCCTGCCGCCAGGAACCAGAATAGGGCCTGAGGCAATCCCGTGCTTTTGCGGCCAGCTCCCAAAAAAGACAGTTGAAAAATGGAGCTCAGGGGCACTGCCATTCACAAACCTGCTGAGTTATAAATGATAACTCTCGTCCACTAATATATTGTGGGAAGGCAACGAAGAGGATTGGAAAGCAAGGCAGAATTGCAGGAAACAAGTTTCAGGAGGTAGATTCGAATCACCTTTAAAGCACATGAAAAGTGGCAAAACGTCGACAATGATGCCCTTGGCCAAACAGGGCGTATGCGTTTTTTCCTGAATATATTCAGGAAAAAACGCATACGCCCTGTTTGGCCAACCAAGCAACCTGGAAAGCCTAATCAGCGCTACAAAGAAGTCTCGCTTCCCATCGGTCAAAAGGGTCATGCTGCAAAAAGTGTCAAAACCAGAAATGCAGGACAGGCCATTTAGAAATGGCAGCCTTGCTACGCTGATGGGCGGGATGTAAATTGCCAACAGCCACTCTGGAGAAGTGTACGGTGTGTCCTGAAACATCGAAAAAACACAGCTTAGGGAGCATAGGGCACGTCCACTCATGGGCGTATAAATTGGGAAAACTAAAAATCAGCAAGACACAAGCACACCAAAGTTTAGGGCTGCTCTGTTGACAAGAACCTCCACTTCATGACACCTTAAATATCCCAGGAAAGAGCAAAATGTAGAAAGAAGTTGTGGCCCTTTTGTACAATGGAATATCACTCAGACATGAAATCAATGTCATAAGGCTAGTAGAAGCAAGATGAGTGGATTTAGGTACGACGATTCTAAGTGAAATAAGTCACACAGGAAAAGACACTTATCATAAGCTATCACTTATAGAGGGAATGTAAAAACCGCTACACTTGAACTGAATTACAAAAGAGAACAGAGTCACACGTTTAGAAAACACACTATGGCTGCTTAACGGGAAAGGTGAGGTGGGGTGATGCATAAAACAAGGGTTTCAAATTCGCTCAGATACCGTTCCATACACCCAATATGTAATAGACAAGACCTACTCCTTGCTCAGTGAACTGGACTCAACACCCCCTATTCACCGCACAAGAATATATGTGACTACTAAGAATCTTAAAACCTATGTATTGATATCTGTCTGGAAGTGAGTCAAGTGGGTGTAAAGCCGCATAAACACAGCCGTGAAAAGCAGCTATACCCCATTATAAAAATAAATTACTTTTAAAAACCCGTAAAACAAAGACAGTGAAAGAGAGAGAAATGCTTACAAAATTCGTTCAGAGGATGTGATGCAACCTGGATTGACCATATCTAGACCCACAGCTGTATGAGACATAAGGGTGGACACTCTTGGGGCTGAAAGGTTGGGTGAGGTTGGGTGAGCAAACACAGACCCTTTAAAGTAATACTGCCTGATACCCATCCCATGGGTCCCAAATCTCCAGGTTCAAGGGCATCTTCCTACATCGAAAACATGCATGAGAAACCCAGAAGATGGTACACCGTGTGATTTTGAAAGGTTTCTAATACGCACCTCATTTCTCATCTCCTTGTGCTCGGGTTCGCCATTCCAGCTACTTTACTAGCAATCTCCCTACTTGGAGAATCAGCACGTTTAACCTCCTGTTCCCTACAGGTTGCAATTTGTCCTGAGGATGAACGGGAGGAGGGGCAACCAATGAGAGACTAGATCTAGGTGTTGGGACAGGCACAGGTCACTCTATTTTCCCATCAGGAAGAAGAATTATCCACAGGCTCAGCCTGCCGCCAGGAACCAGAATAGGGCCTGAGGCAATCCCGTGCTTTTGCGGCCAGCTCCCAAAAAAGACAGTTGAAAAATGGAGCTCAGGGGCACTGCCATTCACAAACCTGCTGAGTTATAAATGATAACTCTCGTCCACTAATATATTGTGGGAAGGCAACGAAGAGGATTGGAAAGCAAGGCAGAATTGCAGGAAACAAGTTTCAGGAGGTAGTTTCGAATCGCCTTTAAAGCACATGAAAAGTGGCAAAACGTCGACAATGATGCCCTTGGCCAAACAGGGCGTATGCGTTTTTTCCTGAATATATTCAGGAAAAAACGCATACGCCCTGTTTGGCCAACCAAGCAACCTGGAAAGGCTAATCAGCGCTACAAAGAAGTCTCGCTTCCCATCGGTCAAAAGGGCCATGCTGCAAAAAGTGTCAAATCCAGAAATGCAGGACAGGCCATGGAGAAATGGCAGCCTTGCTACGCTGATGGGCGGGATGTAAATTGCCAACAGCCACTCTGGAGAAGTGTACGGTGTGTCCTGAAACATCGAAAAACCACAGCTTAGGGAGCATAGGGCACGTCCACTCATGGGCGTATAAATTGGGAAAACTAAAAATCAGCAAGACACAGGCACCCCAAAGTTTAGGGCTGCTCTGTTGACAAGAACCTCCACTTCATGACACCTTAAATATCCCAGGAAAGAGAAAAATGGATAAAGAAGTTGAGGTCCTTATGTACAATGGAATATCACTCAGACATGAAATCAATGTCATAAGGCTAGTAGAAGCAAGATGAGTGGATTTAGGTACGACGATTCTAAGTGAAATAAGTCACACAGAAAAAGACACTTATCATAAGCTATCACTTATAGAGGGAATGTAAAAACCGCTACACTTGAACTGAATTACAAAAGAGAACAGAGTCACACGTTTAGAAAACACACTATGGCTGCTTAACGGGAAAGGTGAGGTGGGGTGATGCATAAAACAAGGGTTTCAAATTCGCTCAGATACCGTTCCATACACCCAATATGTAATAGACAAGACCTACTCCTTGCTCAGTGAACTGGACTCAACACCCCCTATTCATCGTACAAGAATATATGTGACTAGTAAGAATCTTAAAACCTATGTATTGATATCTGTCTGGAAGTGAGTCAAGTGGGTGTAAAGCCGCATAAACACAGCCGTGAAAAGCAGCTAAACCCCATTATAAAAATAAATTACTTTTAAAAACCCGTAAAGCAAAGACAGTGAAAGAGAGAGAAATTCTTACACAATTCGTTCAGAGGCTGTGATGCAACCTGGATTGACCATATCTAGACCCACAGCTGTATGAGACATAAGGGTGGACACCTTTGGGGCTGAAAGGTTGGGTGAGGTTGGGTGAGCAAACACAGACCCTTTAAAGTAATACTGCCTGGTACCCATCCCATGGGTCCCAAATCTCCAGGTTCAAGGGCATCTTCCTACATCGAAAACATGCATGAGAAACCCAGAAGATGGTACACCGTGTGATTTTGAAAGTTTTCTAATACGCACCTCATTTCTCATCTCCTTGTGCTCGGGTTCGCCATTCCAGCTACTTTACTAGCAATCTCCCTACTTGGAGAATCAGCACCTTTAAGCTCCTGTTCCCTACAGGTTGCAATTTGTCCTGAGGATGAACGGGAAGAGGGGCAACCAATGAGAGACTAGATCTAGGTGTTGGGACAGGCACAGGTCACTCTATTTTCCCATCAGGAAGCAGAATTAACCACAGGCTCAGCCTGCCTCCCAGAAGCAGAATAGGGCCTGAGGCAATCCCGCGCTTTTGCGGCCAGCTCCCAAAAAAGCGACTTGAAAAATGGAGCTCAGGGACACTGCAATTCACAAACCCGCAGAGTTATAAATGACAACTGTCATCCACAGATATATTGAGGGAAGGCAACGAAGAGGATTTGAAAGCAAGGCAGAATTGCAGGAAACAGATTTCAGGAGGTAGATTCGAATCGCCTTTAAAGCACATGAAAAGCGGCAAAACGTCGACAATGATGCCCTTGGCCAAAAAGGGCGTATGCGTTTTTTCCTGAATATATTCAGGAAAAAACGCATACGCCCTTTTTGGCCAACCAAGCAACCTGGAAATGCAAATCAGCGCTACAAAGAAGTCTCGCTTCCCATTGGTCAAAAGGGCCATGCTGCAAAAGTGTCAAAACCAGAAATGCAGGACAGGCCATGGAGAAATGGCAGCCTTGCTACGCAGATGGGCGGGATGTAAATTGCCAACAGCCACTCTGGAGAAGTGTACGGTGTGTCCTGAAACATCGAAAAAACACAGCTTAGGGAGCATAGGGCACGTCCACTCATGGGCGTATAAATTGGGAAAACTAAAAATCAGCAAGACACAAGCACCCCAAAGTTTAGGGCTGCTCTGTTGACAAGAACCTCCACTTCATGACACCTTAAATATCCCAGGAAAGAGCAAAATGGAGAAAGAAGTTGTGGCCCTTATGTACAATGGAATATCACTCAGACATGAAATCAATGTCATAAGGCTAGTAGAAGCAAGATGAGTGGATTTAGGTACGACGATTCTAAGTGAAATAAGTCACACAGAAAAAGACACTTATCATAAGCTATCACTTATAGAGGGAATGTAAAAACCGCTACACTTGAACAAATTACAAAACAGAACAGAGTCACACGTTTAGAAAACACACTATGGCTGCTTAACGGGAAAGGTGAGGTGGGGTGATGCATAAAACAAGGGTTTCAAATTCGCTCAGATACCGTTCCATACACCCAATATGTAATAAACAAGACCTACTCCTTGCGCAGTGAACTGGACTCAACACCCCCTATTCACCGCACAAGAATATATGTGAATAGTAAGAATCTTAAAACCTATGTATTGATATCTGTCTGTAAGTGAGTCAAGTGGGTGTAAAGCCGCATAAACACAGCCGTGAAAAGCAGCTAAACCCCATTATAAAAATAAATTACTTTTAAAAACCCGTAAAACAAAGACAGTGAAAGAGAGAGAAATTCTTACAAAATTCGTTCAGAGGCTGTGATGCAACCTGGATTGACCATATCTAGACCCACAGCTGGATGAGACATAAGGGTGGACACTCTTGGGACTGAAAGGTTGGGTGAGGTTGGGTGAGCAAACACAGACCCTTTAAAGTAATACTGCCTGGTACCCATCCCATGGGTCCCAAATCTCCAGGTTCAAGGGCATCTTCCTACATCGAAAACATGCATGAGAAACCCAGAAGATGGTACACCGTGTGATTTTGAAAGTTTTCTAATACGCACCTCATTTCTCATCTCCTTGTGCTCGGGTTCGCCATTCCAGCTACTTTACTAGCAATCTCCCTACTTGGAGAATCAGCACCTTTAAGCTCCTGTTCCCTACAGGTTGCAATTTGTCCTGAGGATGAACGGGAAGAGGGGCAACCAATGAGAGACTAGATCTACGTGTTGGGACAGGCACAGGTCACTCTATTTTCCCATCAGGAAGAAGAATTAACCACAGGCTCAGCCTGCCGCTCAGAAGCAGAATAGGGCCTGAGGCAATGCCGCGCTTTTGCGGCCAGCTCCCAAAAAAGCGACTTGAAAAATGGAGCTCAGGGACACTGCAATTCACAAACCCGCAGAGTTATAAATGATAACTCTCATCCACAGATATATTGAGGGAAGGCAACGAAGAGGATTTGAAAGCAAGGCAGAATTGCAGGAAACAGATTTCAGGAGGTAGATTCGAATCGCCTTTAAAGCACATGAAAAGCGGCAAAACGTCGACAATGATGCCCTTGGCCAAAAAGGGCGTATGCGTTTTTTCCTGAATATATTCAGGAAAAAACGCATACGCCCTTTTTGGCCAACCAAGCAACCTGGAAAGGCAAATCAGCGCTACAAAGAAGTCTCGCTTCCCATCGGTCAAAAGGGTCATGCTGCAAAAAGTGTCAAAACCAGAAATGCAGGACAGGCCATGGAGAAATGGCAGCCTTGCTACGCTGATGGGCGGGATGTAAATTGCCAACAGCCACTCTGGAGAAGTGTACGGTGTGTCCTGAAACATCGAAAAAACACAGCTTAGGGAGCATAGGGCACGTCCACTCATGGGCGTATAAATTGGGAAAACTAAAAATCAGCAAGACACAAGCACCCCAAAGTTTAGGGCTGCTCTGTTGACAAGAACCTCCACTTCATGACACCTTAAATATCCCAGGAAAGAGCAAAATGGAGAAAGAAGTTGTGGCCCTTATGTACAATGGAATATCACTCAGACATGAAATCAATGTCATAAGGCTAGTAGAAGCAAGATGAGTGGATTTAGGTACGACGATTCTAAGTGAAATAAGTCACACAGGAAAAGACACTTATCATAAGCTATCACTTATAGAGGGAATGTAAAAACCGCTACACTTGAACTGAATTACAAAAGAGAACAGAGTCACACGTTTAGAAATCACACTATGGCTGCTTAACGGGAAAGGTGAGGTGGGGTGATGCATAAAACAAGGGTTTCAATTTCGCTCAGATACCGTTCCATACACCCAATATGTAATAGACAAGACCTACTCCTTGCTCAGTGAACTGGACTCAACACCCCCTATTCACCGCACAAGAATATATGTGACTAGTAAGAATCTTAAAACCTATGTATTGATATCTGTCTGGAAGTGAGTCAAGTGGGTGTAAAGCCGCATAAACACAGCCGTGAAAAGCAGCTATACCCCATTATAAAAATAAATTACTTTTAAAAACCCGTAAAACAAAGACAGTGAAAGAGAGAGAAATTCTTACAAAATTCGTTCAGAGGCTGTGATGCAACCTGGATTGACCATATCTAGACCCACAGCTGTATGAGACATAAGGGTGGACACTCTTGGGGCTGAAAGGTTGGGTGAGGGTGGGTGAGCAAACACAGACCCTTTAAAGTAATACTGCCTGGTACCCATCCCATGGGTCCCAAATCTCCAGGTTCAAGGGCATCTTCCTACATCGAAAACATGCATGAGAAACCCAGAAGATGGTACACCGTGTGATTTTGAAAGGTTTCTAATACGCACCTCATTTCTCATCTCCTTGTGCTCGGGTTCGCCATTCCAGCTACTTTACTAGCAATCTCCCTACTTGGAGAATCAGCACGTTTAACCTCCTGTTCCCTACAGGTTGCAATTTGTCCTGAGGATGAACGGGAGGAGGGGCAACCAATGAGAGACTAGATCTAGGTGTTGGGACAGGCACAGGTCACTCTATTTTCCCATCAGGAAGAAGAATTATCCACAGGCTCAGCCTGCCGCCAGGAACCAGAATAGGGCCTGAGGCAATCCCGTGCTTTTGCGGCCAGCTCCCAAAAAAGACAGTTGAAAAATGGAGCTCAGGGGCACTGCAATTCACAAACCTGCTGAGTTATAAATGACAACTCTCATCCACAGATATATTGAGGGAAGGCAACGAAGAGGATTTGAAAGCAAGGCAGAATTGCAGGAAACAGATTTCAGGAGGTAGATTCGAATCGCCTTTAAAGCACATGAAAAGCGGCAAAACTTCGACAATGATGCCCTTGGCCAAACAGGGCGTATGCGTTTTTTCCTGAATATATTCAGGAAAAAACGCATACGCCCTGTTTGGCCAACCAAGCAACCTGGAAAGCCTAATCAGCGCTACAAAGAAGTCTCGCTTCCCATCGGTCAAAAGGGTCATGCTGCAAAAAGTGTCAAAACCAGAAATGCAGGACAGGCCATTTAGAAATGGCAGCCTTGCTACGCTGATGGGCGGGATGTAAATTGCCAACAGCCACTCTGGAGAAGTGTACGGTGTGTCCTGAAACATCGAAAAAACACAGCTTAGGGAGCATAGGGCACGTCCACTCATGGGCGTATAAATTGGGAAAACTAAAAATCAGCAAGACACAAGCACACCAAAGTTTAGGGCTGCTCTGTTGACAAGAACCTCCACTTCATGACACCTTAAATATCCCAGGAAAGAGCAAAATGGAGAAAGAAGTTGTGGCCCTTTTGTACAATGGAATATCACTCAGACATGAAATCAATGTCATAAGGCTAGTAGAAGCAAGATGAGTGGATTTAGGTACGACGATTCTAAGTGAAATAAGTCACACAGGAAAAGACACTTATCATAAGCTATCACTTATAGAGGGAATGTAAAAACCGCTACACTTGAACTGAATTACAAAAGAGAACAGAGTCACACGTTTAGAAAACACACTATGGATGCTTAACGGGAAAGGTGAGGTGGGGTGATGCATAAAACAAGGGTTTCAAATTCGCTCAGATACCGTTCCATACACCCAATATGTAATAGACAAGACCTACTCCTTGCTCAGTGAACTGGACTCAACACCCCCTATTCACCGCACAAGAATATATGTGACTACTAAGAATCTTAAAACCTATGTATTGATATCTGTCTGGAAGTGAGTCAAGTGGGTGTAAAGCCGCATAAACACAGCCGTGAAAAGCAGCTATACCCCATTATAAAAATAAATTACTTTTAAAAACCCGTAAAACAAAGACAGTGAAAGAGAGAGAAATTCTTACAAAATTCGTTCAGAGGCTGTGATGCAACCTGGATTGACCATATCTAGACCCACAGCTGTATGAGACATAAGGGTGGACACTCTTGGGGCTGAAAGGTTGGGTGAGGTTGGGTGAGCAAACACAGACCCTTTAAAGTAATACTGCCTAGTACCCATCCCATGGGTCCCAAATCTCCAGGTTCAAGGGCATCTTCCTACATCGAAAACATGCATGAGAAACCCAGAAGATGGTACACCGTGTGATTTTGAAAGGTTTCTAATACGCACCTCATTTCTCATCTCCTTGTGCTCGGGTTCGCCATTCCAGCTACTTTACTAGCAATCTCCCTACTTGGAGAATCAGCACGTTTAACCTCCTGTTCCCTACAGGTTGCAATTTGTCCTGAGGATGAACGGGAGGAGGGGCAACCAATGAGAGACTAGATCTAGGTGTTGGGACAGGCACAGGTCACTCTATTTTCCCATCAGGAAGAAGAATTATCCACAGGCTCAGCCTGCCGCCAGGAACCAGAATAGGGCCTGAGGCAATCCCGTGCTTTTGCGGCCAGCTCCCAAAAAAGACAGTTGAAAAATGGAGCTCAGGGGCACTGCCATTCACAAACCTGCTGAGTTATAAATGATAACTCTCATCCACTAATATATTGTGGGAAGGCAACGAAGAGGATTGGAAAGCAAGGCAGAATTGCAGGAAACAAGTTTCAGGAGGTAGTTTCGAATCGCCTTTAAAGCACATGAAAAGTGGCAAAACGTCGACAATGATGCCCTTGGCCAAACAGGGCGTATGCGTTTTTTCCTGAATATATTCAGGAAAAAACGCATACGCCCTGTTTGGCCAACCAAGCAACCTGGAAAGGCTAATCAGCGCTACAAAGAAGTCTCGCTTCCCATCGGTCAAAAGGGCCATGCTGCAAAAAGTGTCAAATCCAGAAATGCAGGACAGGCCATGGAGAAATGGCAGCCTTGCTACGCTGATGGGCGGGATGTAAATTGCCAACAGCCACTCTGGAGAAGTGTACGGTGTGTCCTGAAACATCGAAAAACCACAGCTTAGGGAGCATAGGGCACGTCCACTCATGGGCGTATAAATTGGGAAAACTAAAAATCAGCAAGACACAGGCACCCCAAAGTTTAGGGCTGCTCTGTTGACAAGAACCTCCACTTCATGACACCTTAAATATCCCAGGAAAGAGAAAAATGGATAAAGAAGTTGAGGTCCTTATGTACAATGGAATATCACTCAGACATGAAATCAATGTCATAAGGCTAGTAGAAGCAAGATGAGTGGATTTAGGTACGACGATTCTAAGTGAAATAAGTCACACAGAAAAAGACACTTATCATAAGCTATCACTTATAGAGGGAATGTAAAAACCGCTACACTTGAACTGAATTACAAAAGAGAACAGAGTCACACGTTTAGAAAACACACTATGGCTGCTTAACGGGAAAGGTGAGGTGGGGTGATGCATAAAACAAGGGTTTCAAATTCGCTCAGATACCGTTCCATACACCCAATATGTAATAGACAAGACCTACTCCTTGCTCAGTGAACTGGACTCAACACCCCCTATTCATCGTACAAGAATATATGTGACTAGTAAGAATCTTAAAACCTATGTATTGATATCTGTCTGGAAGTGAATCAAGTGGGTGTAAAGCCGCATAAACACAGCCGTGAAAAGCAGCTAAACCCCATTATAAAAATAAATTACTTTTAAAAACCCGTAAAGCAAAGACAGTGAAAGAGAGAGAAATTCTTACACAATTCGTTCAGAGGCTGTGATGCAACATGGATTGACCATATCTAGACCCACAGCTGTATGAGACATAAGGGTGGACACCTTTGGGGCTGAAAGTTTGGGTGAGGTTGGGTGAGCAAACACAGACCCTTTAAAGTAATACTGCCTGGTACCCATCCCATGGGTCCCAAATCTCCAGGTTCAAGGGCATCTTCCTACATCGAAAACATGCATGAGAAACCCAGAAGATGGTACACCGTGTGATTTTGAAAGTTTTCTAATACGCACCTCATTTCTCATCTCCTTGTGCTCGGGTTCGCCATTCCAGCTACTTTACTAGCAATCTCCCTACTTGGAGAATCAGCACCTTTAAGCTCCTGTTCCCTACAGGTTGCAATTTGTCCTGAGGATGAACGGGAAGAGGGGCAACCAATGAGAGACTAGATCTAGGTGTTGGGACAGGCACAGGTCACTCTATTTTCCCATCAGGAAGCAGAATTAACCACAGGCTCAGCCTGCCTCCCAGAAGCAGAATAGTGCCTGAGGCAATCCCGCGCTTTTGCGGTCAGCTCCCAAAAAAGCGACTTGAAAAATGGAGCTCAGGGACACTGCAATTCACAAACCCGCAGAGTTATAAATGACAACTGTCATCCACAGATATAATGAGGGAAGGCAACGAAGAGGATTTGAAAGCAAGGCAGAATTGCAGGAAACAGATTTCAGGAGGTAGATTCGAATCGCCTTTAAAGCACATGAAAAGCGGCAAAACTTGGACAATGATGCCCTTGGCCAAAAAGGGCGTATGCGTTTTTTCCTGAATATATTCAGGAAAAAACGCATACGCCCTTTTTGGCCAACCAAGCAACCTGGAAATGCAAATCAGCGCTACAAAGAAGTCTCGCTTCCCATCGGTCAAAAGGGCCATGCTGCAAAAGTGTCAAAACCAGAAATGCAGGACAGGCCATGGAGAAATGGCAGCCTTGCTACGCAGATGGGCGGGATGTAAATTGCCAACAGCCACTCTGGAGAAGTGTACGGTGTGTCCTGAAACATCGAAAAAACACAGCTTAGGGAGCATAGGGCACGTCCACTCATGGGCGTATAAATTGGGAAAACTAAAAATCAGCAAGACACAAGCACCCCAAAGTTTAGGGCTGCTCTGTTGACAAGAACCTCCACTTCATGACACCTTAAATATCCCAGGAAAGAGCAAAATAGAGAAAGAAGTTGTGGCCCTTATGTACAATGGAATATCACTCAGACATGAAATCAATGTCATAAGGCTAGTAGAAGCAAGATGAGTGGATTTAGGTACGACGATTCTAAGTGAAATAAGTCACACAGAAAAAGACACTTATCATAAGCTATCACTTATAGAGGGAATGTAAAAACCGCTACACTTGAACAAATTACAAAACAGAACAGAGTCACACGTTTAGAAAACACACTATGGCTGCTTAACGGGAAAGGTGAGGTGGGGTGATGCATAAAACAAGGGTTTCAAATTCGCTCAGATACCGTTCCATACACCCAATATGTAATAAACAAGACCTACTCCTTGCTCAGTGAACTGGACTCAACACCCCCTATTCACCGCACAAGAATATATGTGACTAGTAAGAATCTTAAAACCTATGTATTGATATCTGTCTGGAAGTGAGTCAAGTGGGTGTAAAGCCGCATAAACACAGCCGTGAAAAGCAGCTAAACCCCATTATAAAAATAAATTACTTTTAAAAACCCGTAAAACAAAGACAGTGAAAGAGAGAGAAATTCTTACAAAATTCGTTCAGAGGCTGTGATGCAACCTGGATTGACCATATCTAGACCCACAGCTGGATGAGACATAAGGGTGGACACTCTTGGGACTGAAAGGTTGGGTGAGGTTGGGTGAGCAAACACAGACCCTTTAAAGTAATACTGCCAGGTACCCATCCCATGGGTCCCAAATCTCCAGGTTCAAGGGCATCTTCCTACATCAAAAACATGCATGAGAAACCCAGAAGATGGTACACCGTGTGATTTTGAAAGTTTTCTAATACGCACCTCATTTCTCATCTCCTTGTGCTCGGGTTCGCCATTCCAGCTACTTTACTAGCAATCTCCCTACTTGGAGAATCAGCACCTTTAAGCTCCTGTTCCCTACAGGTTGCAATTTGTCCTGAGGATGAACGGGAAGAGGGGCAACCAATGAGAGACTAGATCTACGTGTTGGGACAGGCACAGGTCACTCTATTTTCCCATCAGGAAGAAGAATTAACCACAGGCTCAGCCTGCCGCCCAGAAGCAGAATAGGGCCTGAGGCAATCCCGCGCTTTTGCGGCCAGCTCCCAAAAAAGCGACTTGAAAAATGGAGCTCTGGGACACTGCAATTCACAAACCCGCAGAGTTATAAATGATAACTCTCATCCACAGATATATTGAGGGAAGGCAACGAAGAGGATTTGAAAGCAAGGCAGAATTGCAGGAAACAGATTTCAGGAGGTAGATTCGAATCGCCTTTAAAGCACATGAAAAGCGGCAAAACGTCGACAATTATGCCCTTGGCCAAAAAGGGCGTAGGCGTTTTTTCCTGAATATATTCAGGAAAAAACGCCTACGCCCTTTTTGGCCAACCAAGCAACCTGGAAAGGCAAATCAGCGCTACAAAGAAGTCTCGCTTCCCATCGGTCAAAAGGGTCATGCTGCAAAAAGTGTCAAAACCAGAAATGCAGGACAGGCCATGGAGAAATGGCAGCCTTGCTACGCTGATGGGCGGGATGTAAATTGCCAAAGGCCACTCTGGAGAAGTGTACGGTGTGTCCTGAAACATCGAAAAAACACAGCTTAGGGAGCATAGGGCACGTCCACTCATGGGCGTATAAATTGGGAAAACTAAAAATCAGCAAGACACAAGCACCCCAAAGTTTAGGGCTGCTCTGTTGACAAGAACCTCCACTTCATGACACCTTAAATATCCCAGGAAAGAGCAAAATGGAGAAAGAAGTTGTGGCCCTTATGTACAATGGAATATCACTCAGACATGAAATCAATGTCATAAGGCTAGTAGAAGCAAGATGAGTGGATTTAGGTACGACGATTCTAAGTGAAATAAGTCACACAGGAAAAGACACTTATCATAAGCTATCACTTATAGAGGGAATGTAAAAACCGCTACACTTGAACTGAATTACAAAAGAGAACAGAGTCACACGTTTAGAAATCACACTATGGCTGCTTAACGGGAAAGGTGAGGTGGGGTGATGCATAAAACAAGGGTTTCAAATTCGCTCAGATACCGTTCCATACACCCAATATGTAATAGACAAGACCTACTCCTTGCTCAGTGAACTGGACTCAACACCCCCTATTCACCGCACAAGAATATATGTGACTAGTAAGAATCTTAAAACCTATGTATTGATATCTGTCTGGAAGTGAGTCAAGTGGGTGTAAAGCCGCATAAACACAGCCGTGAAAAGCAGCTATACCCCATTATAAAAATAAATTACTTTTAAAAACCCGTAAAACAAAGACAGTGAAAGAGAGAGAAATTCTTACAAAATTCGTTCAGAGGCTGTGATGCAACCTGGATTGACCATATCTAGACCCACAGCTGTATGAGACATAAGGGTGGACACTCTTGGGGCTGAAAGGTTGGGTGAGGGTGGGTGAGCAAACACAGACCCTTTAAAGTAATACTGCCTGGTACCCATCCCATGGGTCCCAAATCTCCAGGTTCAAGGGCATCTTCCTACATCGAAAACATGCATGAGAAACCCAGAAGATGGTACACCGTGTGATTTTGAAAGGTTTCTAATACGCACCTCATTTCTCATCTCCTTGTGCTCGGGTTCGCCATTCCAGCTACTTTACTAGCAATCTCCCTACTTGGAGAATCAGCACGTTTAACCTCCTGTTCCCTACAGGTTGCAATTTGTCCTGAGGATGAACGGGAGGAGGGGCAACCAATGAGAGACTAGATCTAGGTGTTGGGACAGGCACAGGTCACTCTATTTTCCCATCAGGAAGAAGAATTATCCACAGGCTCAGCCTGCCGCCAGGAACCAGAATAGGGCCTGAGGCAATCCCGTGCTTTTGCGGCCAGCTCCCAAAAAAGACAGTTGAAAAATGGAGCTCAGGGGCACTGCAATTCACAAACCTGCTGAGTTATAAATGACAACTCTCATCCACAGATATATTGAGGGAAGGCAACGAAGAGGATTTGAAAGCAAGGCAGAATTGCCGGAAACAGATTTCAGGAGGTAGATTCGAATCGCCTTTAAAGCACATGAAAAGCGGCAAAACGTCGACAATGATGCCCTTGGTCAAAAAGGGTGTATGCGTTTTTTCCTGAATATATTCAGGAAAAAACGCATACGCCCTTTTTGGCCAACCAAGCAACCTGGAAAGGCAAATCAGCGCTACAAAGAAGTCTCGCTTCCCATCGGTCAAAAGGGCCATGCTGCAAAAAGTGTCAAAACCAGAAATGCAGGACAGGCCATGGAGAAATGGCAGCCTTGCTACGCTGATGGGCGGGATGTAAATTGCCAACAGCCACTCTGGAGAAGTGTACGGTGTGTCCTGAAACATCGAAAAAACACAGCTTAGGGAGCATAGGGCACGTCCACTCAAGGGCGTATAAATTGGGAAAACTAAAAATCAGCAAGACACAAGCACCCCAAAGTTTAGGGCTGCTCTGTTGACAAGAACCTCCACTTCATGACACCTTAAATATCACAGGAAAGAGCCAAATGGAGAAAGAAGTTGTGGCCCTTATGTACAATGGAATATCACTCAGACATGAAATCAATGTCATAAGGCTAGTAGAAGCAAGATGAGTGGATTTAGGTACGACGATTCTAAGTGAAATAAGTCACACAGAAAAAGACACTTATCATAAGCTATCACTCATAGAGGGAATGTAAAAACCGCTACACTTGAACTGAATTACAAAACAGAACAGAGTCACACGTTTAGAAAACACACTATGGCTGCTTAACGGGAAAGGTGAGGTGGGGTGATGCATAAAACAAGGGTTTCAAATTCGCTCAGATACCGTTCCATACACCCAATATGTAATAGACAAGACCTACTCCTTGCTCAGTGAACTGGACTCAACACCCCCTATTCACCGCCCAAGAATATATGTGACTAGTAAGAATCTTAAAACCTATGTATTGATATCTGTCTGGAAGTGAGTCAAGTGGGTGTAAAGCCGCATAAACACAGCCGTGAAAAGCAGCTATACCCATTATAAAAATAAATTACTTTTAAAAACCCGTAAAACAAAGACAGTGAAAGAGAGAGAAATTCTTACAAAATTCGTTCAGAGGCTGTGATGCAACCTGGATTGACCATATCTAGACCCACAGCTGTATGAGACATAAGGGTGGACACTCTTGGGGCTGAAAGGTTGGGTGAGGCTGGGTGAGCAAACACAGACCCTTTAAAGTAATACTGCCTGGTACCCATCCCATGGGTCCCAAATCTCCAGGTTCAAGGGCATCTTCCTACATCGAAAACATGCATGAGAAACCCAGAAGATGGTACACCGTGTGATTTTGAAAGGTTTCTAATACGCACCTCATTTCTCATCTCCTTGTGCTCGGGTTCGCCATTCCAGCTACTTTACTAGCAATCTCCCTACTTGGAGAATCAGCACGTTTAACCTCCTGTTCCCTACAGGTTGCAATTTGTCCTGAGGATGAACGGGAGGAGGGGCAACCAATGAGAGACTAGATCTAGGTGTTGGGACAGGCACAGGTCACTCTATTTTCCCATCAGGAAGAAGAATTATCCACAGGCTCAGCCTGCCGCCAGGAACCAGAATAGGGCCTGAGGCAATCCCGTGCTTTTGCGGCCAGCTCCCAAAAAAGACAGTTGAAAAATGGAGCTCAGGGGCACTGCAATTCACAAACCTGCTGAGTTATAAATGACAACTCTCATCCACAGATATATTGAGGGAAGGCAACGAAGAGGATTTGAAAGCAAGGCAGAATTGCCGGAAACAGATTTCAGGAGGTAGATTTGAATCGCCTTTAAAGCACATGAAAAGCGGCAAAACGTCGACAATGATGCCCTTGGTCAAAAAGGGTGTATGCGTTTTTTCCTGAATATATTCAGGAAAAAACGCATACGCCCTTTTTGGCCAACCAAGCAACCTGGAAAGGCAAATCAGCGCTACAAAGAAGTCTCGCTTCCCATCGGTCAAAAGGGCCATGCTGCAAAAAGTGTCAAAACCAGAAATGCAGGACAGGCCATGGAGAAATGGCAGCCTTGCTACGCTGATGGGCGGGATGTAAATTGCCAACAGCCACTCTGGAGAAGTGTACGGTGTGTCCTGAAACATCGAAAAAACACAGCTTAGGGAGCATAGGGCACGTCCACTCAAGGGCGTATAAATTGGGAAAACTAAAAATCAGCAAGACACAAGCACCCCAAAGTTTAGGGCTGCTCTGTTGACAAGAACCTCCACTTCATGACACCTTAAATATCACAGGAAAGAGCCAAATGGAGAAAGAAGTTGTGGCCCTTATGTACAATGGAATATCACTCAGACATGAAATCAATGTCATAAGGCTAGTAGAAGCAAGATGAGTGGATTTAGGTACGACGATTCTAAGTGAAATAAGTCACACAGAAAAAGACACTTATCATAAGCTATCACTCATAGAGGGAATGTAAAAACCGCTACACTTGAACTGAATTACAAAACAGAACAGAGTCACACGTTTAGAAAACACACTATGGCTGCTTAACGGGAAAGGTGAGGTGGGGTGATGCATAAAACAAGGGTTTCAAATTCGCTCAGATACCGTTCCATACACCCAATATGTAATAGACAAGACCTACTCCTTGCTCAGTGAACTGGACTCAACACCCCCTATTCACCGCCCAAGAATATATGTGACTAGTAAGAATCTTAAAACCTATGTATTGATATCTGTCTGGAAGTGAGTCAAGTGGGTGTAAAGCCGCATAAACACAGCCGTGAAAAGCAGCTAAACCCCATTATAAAAATAAATTACTTTTAAAAACCCGTAAAACAAAGACAGTGAAAGAGAGAGAAATTCTTACAAAATTCGTTCAGAGGCTGTGATGCAACCTGGATTGACCATATCTAGACCCACAGCTGGATGAGACATAAGGGTGGACACTCTTGGGACTGAAAGGTTGGGTGAGGTTGGGTGAGCAAACACAGACCCTTTAAAGTAATACTGCCTGGTACCCATCCCATGGGTCCCAAATCTCCAGGTTCAAGGGCATCTTCCTACATCGAAAACATGCATGAGAAACCCAGAAGATGGTACACCGTGTGATTTTGAAAGTTTTCTAATACGCACCTCATTTCTCATCTCCTTGTGCTCGGGTTCGCCATTCCAGCTACTTTACTAGCAATCTCCCTACTTGGAGAATCAGCACCTTTAAGCTCCTGTTCCCTACAGGTTGCAATTTGTCCTGAGGATGAACGGGAAGAGGGGCAACCAATGAGAGACTAGATCTACGTGTTGGGACAGGCACAGGTCACTCTATTTTCCCATCAGGAAGAAGAATTAACCACAGGCTCAGCCTGCCGCCCAGAAGCAGAATAGGGCCTGAGGCAATCCCGCGCTTTTGCGGCCAGCTCCCAAAAAAGCGACTTGAAAAATGGAGCTCTGGGACACTGCAATTCACAAACCCGCAGAGTTATAAATGATAACTCTCATCCACAGATATATTGAGGGAAGGCAACGAAGAGGATTTGAAAGCAAGGCAGAATTGCAGGAAACAGATTTCAGGAGGTAGATTCGAATCGCCTTTAAAGCACATGAAAAGCGGCAAAACGTCGACAATTATGCCCTTGGCCAAAAAGGGCGTATGCGTTTTTTCCTGAATATATTCAGGAAAAAACGCATACGCCCTTTTTGGCCAACCAAGCAACCTGGAAAGGCAAATCAGCGCTACAAAGAAGTCTCGCTTCCCATCGGTCAAAAGGGTCATGCTGCAAAAAGTGTCAAAACCAGAAATGCAGGACAGGCCATGGAGAAATGGCAGCCTTGCTATGCTGATGGGCGGGATGTAAATTGCCAAAGGCCACTCTGGAGAAGTGTACGGTGTGTCCTGAAACATCGAAAAAACACAGCTTAGGGAGCATAGGGCACGTCCACTCATGGGCGTATAAATTGGGAAAACTAAAAATCAGCAAGACACAAGCACCCCAAAGTTTAGGGCTGCTCTGTTGACAAGAACCTCCACTTCATGACACCTTAAATATCCCAGGAAAGAGCAAAATGGAGAAAGAAGTTGTGGCCCTTATGTACAATGGAATATCACTCAGACATGAAATCAATGTCATAAGGCTAGTAGAAGCAAGATGAGTGGATTTAGGTACGACGATTCTAAGTGAAATAAGTCACACAGGAAAAGACACTTATCATAAGCTATCACTTATAGAGGGAATGTAAAAACCGCTACACTTGAACTGAATTACAAAAGAGAACAGAGTCACACGTTTAGAAATCACACTATGGCTGCTTAACGGGAAAGGTGAGGTGGGGTGATGCATAAAACAAGGGTTTCAAATTCGCTCAGATACCGTTCCATACACCCAATATGTAATAGACAAGACCTACTCCTTGCTCAGTGAACTGGACTCAACACCCCCTATTCACCGCCCAAGAATATATGTGACTAGTAAGAATCTTAAAACCTATGTATTGATATCTGTCTGGAAGTGAGTCAAGTGGGTGTAAAGCCGCATAAACACAGCCGTGAAAAGCAGCTATACCCCATTATAAAAATAAATTACTTTTAAAAACCCGTAAAACAAAGACAGTGAAAGAGAGAGAAATTCTTACAAAATTCGTTCAGAGGCTGTGATGCAACCTGGATTGACCATATCTAGACCCACAGCTGTATGAGACATAAGGGTGGACACTCTTGGGGCTGAAAGGTTGGGTGAGGGTGGGTGAGCAAACACAGACCCTTTAAAGTAATACTGCCTGGTACCCATCCCATGGGTCCCAAATCTCCAGGTTCAAGGGCATCTTCCTACATCGAAAACATGCATGAGAAACCCAGAAGATGGTACACCGTGTGATTTTGAAAGGTTTCTAATACGCACCTCATTTCTCATCTCCTTGTGCTCGGGTTCGCCATTCCAGCTACTTTACTAGCAATCTCCCTACTTGGAGAATCAGCACGTTTAACCTCCTGTTCCCTACAGGTTGCAATTTGTCCTGAGGATGAACGGGAGGAGGGGCAACCAATGAGAGACTAGATCTAGGTGTTGGGACAGGCACAGGTCACTCTATTTTCCCATCAGGAAGAAGAATTATCCACAGGCTCAGCCTGCCGCCAGGAACCAGAATAGGGCCTGAGGCAATCCCGTGCTTTTGCGGCCAGCTCCCAAAAAAGACAGTTGAAAAATGGAGCTCAGGGGCACTGCAATTCACAAACCTGCTGAGTTATAAATGACAACTCTCATCCACAGATATATTGAGGGAAGGCAACGAAGAGGATTTGAAAGCAAGGCAGAATTGCCGGAAACAGATTTCAGGAGGTAGATTCGAATCGCCTTTAAAGCACATGAAAAGCGGCAAAACGTCGACAATGATGCCCTTGGTCAAAAAGGGCGTATGCGTTTTTTCCTGAATATATTCAGGAAAAAAAGCATACGCCCTTTTTGGCCAACCAAGCAACCTGGAAAGGCAAATCAGCGCTACAAAGAAGTCTCGCTTCCCATCGGTCAAAAGGGCCATGCTGCAAAAAGTGTCAAAACCAGAAATGCAGGACAGGCCATGGAGAAATGGCAGCCTTGCTACGCTGATGGGCGGGATGTAAATTGCCAACAGCCACTCTGGAGAAGTGTACGGTGTGTCCTGAAACATCGAAAAAACACAGCTTAGGGAGCATAGGGCACGTCCACTCAAGGGCGTATAAATTGGGAAAACTAAAAATCAGCAAGACACAAGCACCCCAAAGTTTAGGGCTGCTCTGTTGACAAGAACCTCCACTTCATGACACCTTAAATATCACAGGAAAGAGCAAAATGGAGAAAGAAGTTGTGGCCCTTATGTACAATGGAATATCACTCAGACATGAAATCAATGTCATAAGGCTAGTAGAAGCAAGATGAGTGGATTTAGGTACGACGATTCTAAGTGAAATAAGTCACACAGAAAAAGACACTTATCATAAGCTATCACTCATAGAGGGAATGTAAAAACCGCTACACTTGAACTGAATTACAAAACAGAACAGAGTCACACGTTTAGAAAACACACTATGGCTGCTTAACGGGAAAGGTGAGGTGGGGTGATGCATAAAACAAGGGTTTCAAATTCGCTCAGATACCGTTCCATACACCCAATATGTAATAGACAAGACCTACTCCTTGCTCAGTGAACTGGACTCAACACCCCCTATTCACCGCCCAAGAATATATGTGACTAGTAAGAATCTTAAAACCTATGTATTGATATCTGTCTGGAAGTGAGTCAAGTGGGTGTAAAGCCGCATAAACACAGCCGTGAAAAGCAGCTATACCCCATTATAAAAATAAATTACTTTTAAAAACCCGTAAAACAAAGACAGTGAAAGAGAGAGAAATTCTTACAAAATTCGTTCAGAGGCTGTGATGCAACCTGGATTGACCATATCTAGACCCACAGCTGTATGAGACATAAGGGTGGACACTCTTGGGGCTGAAAGGTTGGGTGAGGGTGGGTGAGCAAACACAGACCCTTTAAAGTAATACTGCCTGGTACCCATCCCATGGGTCCCAAATCTCCAGGTTCAAGGGCATCTTCCTACATCGAAAACATGCATGAGAAACCCAGAAGATGGTACACCGTGTGATTTTGAAAGGTTTCTAATACGCACCTCATTTCTCATCTCCTTGTGCTCGGGTTCGCCATTCAGGCTACTTTACTAGCAATCTCCCTACTTGGAGAATCAGCACGTTTAACCTCCTGTTCCCTACAGGTTGCAATGTGTCCTGAGGATGAACGGGAAGAGGGGCAACCAATGAGAGACTAGATCTAGGTGTTGGGACAGGCACAGGTCACTCTATTTTCCCATCAGGAAGAAGAATTATCCACAGGCTCAGCCTGCCGCCAGGAACCAGAATAGGGCCTGAGGCAATCCCGTGCTTTTGCGGCCAGCTCCCAAAAAAGACAGTTGAAAAATGGAGCTCAGGGGCACTGCCATTCACAAACCTGCTGAGTTATAAATGATAACTCTCGTCCACTAATATATTGTGGGAAGGCAACGAAGAGGATTGGAAAGCAAGGCAGAATTGCAGGAAACAAGTTTCAGGAGGTAGATTCGAATCGCCTTTAAAGCACATGAAAAGTGGCAAAACGTCGACAATGATGCCCTTGGCCAAACAGGGCGTATGCGTTTTTTCCTGACTATATTCAGGAAAAAACGCATACGCCCTGTTTGGCCAACCAAGCAACCTGGAAAGGCTAATCAGCGCTACAAAGAAGTCTCGCTTCCCATCGGTCAAAAGGGTCATGCTGCAAAAAGTGTCAAAACCAGAAATGCAGGACAGGCCATGGAGAAATGGCAGCCTTGCTACGCTGATGGGCGGGATGTAAATTGCCAACAGCCACTCTGGAGAAGTGTACGGTGTGTCCTGAAACATCGAAAAAACACAGCTTAGGGAGCATAGGGCACGTCCACTCATGGGCGTATAAATTGGGAAAACTAAAAATCAGCAAGACACAAGCACCCCAAAGTTTAGGGCTGCTCTGTTGACAAGAACCTCCACTTCATGACACCTTAAATATCCCAGGAAAGAGCAAAATGGAGAAAGATGTTGTGGCCCTTATGTACAATGGAATATCACTCAGACATGAAATCAATGTCATAAGGCTAGTAGAAGCAAGATGAGTGGATTTAGGTACGACGATTCTAAGTGAAATAAGTCACACAGGAAAAGACACTTATCATAAGCTATCACTTATAGAGGGAATGTAAAAACCGCTACACTTGAACTGAATTACAAAAGAGAACAGAGTCACACGTTTAGAAAACACACTATGGCTGCTTAACGGGAAAGGTGAGGTGGGGTGATGCATAAAACAAGGGTTTCAAATTCGCTCAGATACCGTTCCATACACCCAATATGTAATAGACAAGACCTACTCCTTGCTCAGTGAACTGGACTCAACACCCCCTATTCACCGCCCAAGAATATATGTGACTAGTAAGAATCTTAAAACCTATGTATTGATATCTGTCTGGAAGTGAGTCAAGTGGGTGTAAAGCCGCATAAACACAGCCGTGAAAAGCAGCTATACCCCATTATAAAAATAAATTACTTTTAAAAACCCGTAAAACAAAGACAGTGAAAGAGAGAGAAATTCTTACAAAATTCGTTCAGAGGCTGTGATGCAACCTGGATTGACCATATCTAGACCCACAGCTGTATGAGACATAAGGGTGGACACTCTTGGGGCTGAAAGGTTGGGTGAGGGTGGGTGAGCAAACACAGACCCTTTAAAGTAATACTGCCTGGTACCCATCCCATGGGTCCCAAATCTCCGGGTTCAAGGGCATCTTCCTACATCGAAAACATGCATGAGAAACCCAGAAGATGGTACACCGTGTGATTTTGAAAGGTTTCTAATACGCACCTCATTTCTCATCTCCTTGTGCTCGGGTTCGCCATTCCAGCTACTTTACTAGCAATCTCCCTACTTGGAGAATCAGCACGTTTAACCTCCTGTTCCCTACAGGTTGCAATGTGTCCTGAGGATGAACGGGAAGAGGGGCAACCAATGAGAGACTAGATCTAGGTGTTGGGACAGGCACAGGTCACTCTATTTTCCCATCAGGAAGAAGAATTATCCACAGGCTCAGCCTGCTGCCAGGAACCAGAATAGGGCCTGAGGCAATCCCGTGCTTTTGCGGCCAGCTCCCAAAAAAGACAGTTGAAAAATGGAGCTCAGGGGCACTGCCATTCACAAACCTGCTGAGTTATAAATGATAACTCTCGTCCACTAATATATTGTGGGAAGGCAACGAAGAGGATTGGAAAGCAAGGCAGAATTGCAGGAAACAAGTTTCAGGAGGTAGATTCGAATCGCCTTTAAAGCACATGAAAAGTGGCAAAACGTCGACAATGATGCCCTTGGCCAAACAGGGCGTATGCGTTTTTTCCTGACTATATTCAGGAAAAAACGCATACGCCCTGTTTGGCCAACCAAGCAACCTGGAAAGGCTAATCAGCGCTACAAAGAAGTCTCGCTTCCCATCGGTCAAAAGGGTCATGCTGCAAAAAGTGTCAAAACCAGAAATGCAGGACAGGCCATGGAGAAATGGCAGCCTTGCTACGCTGATGGGCGGGATGTAAATTGCCAACAGCCACTCTGGAGAAGTGTACGGTGTGTCCTGAAACATCGAAAAAACACAGCTTAGGGAGCATAGGGCACGTCCACTCATGGGCGTATAAATTGGGAAAACTAAAAATCAGCAAGACACAAGCACCCCAAAGTTTAGGGCTGCTCTGTTGACAAGAACCTCCACTTCATGACACCTTAAATATCCCAGGAAAGAGCAAAATGGAGAAAGATGTTGTGGCCCTTATGTACAATGGAATATCACTCAGACATGAAATCAATGTCATAAGGCTAGTAGAAGCAAGATGAGTGGATTTAGGTACGACGATTCTAAGTGAAATAAGTCACACAGGAAAAGACACTTATCATAAGCTATCACTTATAGAGGGAATGTAAAAACCGCTACACTTGAACTGAATTACAAAAGAGAACAGAGTCACACGTTTAGAAAACACACTATGGCTGCTTAACGGGAAAGGTGAGGTGGGGTGATGCATAAAACAAGGGTTTCAAATTCGCTCAGATACCGTTCCATACACCCAATATGTAATAGACAAGACCTACTCCTTGCTCAGTGAACTGGACTCAACACCCCCTATTCACCGCCCAAGAATATATGTGACTAGTAAGAATCTTAAAACCTATGTATTGATATCTGTCTGGAAGTGAGTCAAGTGGGTGTAAAGCCGCATAAACACAGCCGTGAAAAGCAGCTATACCCCATTATAAAAATAAATTACTTTTAAAAACCCGTAAAACAAAGACAGTGAAAGAGAGAGAAATTCTTACAAAATTCGTTCAGAGGCTGTGATGCAACCTGGATTGACCATATCTAGGCCCACAGCTGGATGAGACATAAGGGTGGACACTCTTGGGGCTGAAAGGTTGGGTTAGGTTGGGTGAGCAAACGCAGACCCTTTAAAGTAATACTGCCTGGTACCCATCCCATGGGTCCCAAATCTCCAGGTTCAAGGGCATCTTCCTACATCGAAAACATGCATGAGAAACCCAGAAGATGGTACACCGTGTGATTTTGAAAGGTTTCTAATACGCACCTCATTTCTCATCTCCTTGTGCTCGGGTTCGCCATTCCAGCTACTTTACTAGCAATCTCCCTACTTGGAGAATCAGCACGTTTAACCTCCTGTTCCCTACAGGTTGCAATGTGTCCTGAGGATGAACGGGAAGAGGGGCAACCAATGAGAGACTAGATCTAGGTGTTGGGACAGGCACAGGTCACTCTATTTTCCCATCAGGAAGAAGAATTATCCTCAGGCTCAGCCTGCCGCCAGGAACCAGAATAGGGCCTGAGGCAATCCCGTGCTTTTGCGGCCAGCTCCCAAAAAAGACAGTTGAAAAATGGAGCTCAGGGGCACTGCCATTCACAAACCTGCTGAGTTATAAATAATAACTCTCGTCCACTAATATATTGTGGGAAGGCAACGAAGAGGATTGGAAAGCAAGGCAGAATAGCAGGAAACAAGTTTCAGGAGGTAGAATCGAATCGCCTTTAAAGCACATGAAAAGTGGCAAAACGTCGACAATGATGCCCTTGGCTAAACAGGGCGTATGCGTTTTTTCCTGAATATATTCAGGAAAAAACGCATACGCCCTGTTTGGCCAACCAAGCAACCTGGAAAGGCAAATCAGCGCTACAAAGAAGTCTCGCTTCCCATCGGTCAAAAGGGCCATGCTGCAAAAAGTGTCAAAACCAGAAATGCAGGACAGGCCATGGAGAAATGGCAGCCTTGCTACGCTGATGGGCGGGATGTAAATTGCCAACAGCCACTCTGGAGAAGTGTACGGTGTGTCCTGAAACATCGAAAAAGCACAGCTTAGGGAGCATAGGGCACGTCCACTCATGGGCGTATAAATTGGGAAAACTAAAAATCAGCAAGACACAGGCACCCCAAAGTTTAGGGCTGCTCTGTTGACAAGAACCTCCACTTCATGACACCTTAAATATCCCAGGAAAGAGAAAAATGGATAAAGAAGTTGTGGTCCTTATGTACAATGGAATATCACTCAGACATGAATTCAATGTCATAAGGCTAGTAGAAGCAAGATGAGTGGATTTAGGTACGACGATTCTAAGTGAAATAAGTCACACAGGAAAAGACACTTATCATAAGCTATCACTTATAGAGGGAATGTAAAAACCGCTACACTTGAACTGAATTACAAAAGAGAACAGAGTCACACGTTTAGAAAACACACTATGGCTGCTTAACGGGAAAGGTGAGGTGGGGTGATGCATAAAACAAGGGTTTCAAATTCGCTCAGATACCGTTCCATACACCCAATATGTAATAGACAAGACCTACTCCTTGCTCAGTGAACTGGACTCAACACCCCCTATTCATCGTACAAGAATATATGTGACTAGTAAGAATCTTAAAACCTATGTATTGATATCTGTCTGGAAGTGAGTCAAGTGGGTGTAAAGCCGCATAAACACAGCCGTGAAAAGCAGCTAAACCCCATTATAAAAATAAATTACTTTTAAAAACCCGTAAAACAAAGACAGTGAAAGAGAGAGAAACTCTTACAAAATTCGTTCAGAGGCTGTGATGCAACCTGGATTGACCATATCTAGACCCACAGCTGTATGAGACATAAGGGTGGACACTCTTGGGGCTGAAAGGTTGGGTGAGGTTGGGTGAGCAAACACAGACCCTTTAAAGTAATACTGCCTGGTACCCATCCCATGGGTCCCAAATCTCCAGGTTCAAGGGCATCTTCCTACATCGAAAACATGCATGAGAAACCCAGAAGATGGTACACCGTGTGATTTTGAAAGGTTTCTAATACGCACCTCATTTCTCATTTCCTTGTGCTCGGGTTCGCCATTCCAGCTACTTTACTAGCAATCTCAATACTTGGAGAATCAGCACGTTTAACCTCCTGTTCCCTACAGGTTGCAATTTGTCGTGAGGATGAACGGGAAGAGGGGCAACCAATGAGAGACTAGATCTAGGTGTTGGGACAGGCACAGGTCACTCTATTTTCCCATCAGGAAGAAGAATTATCCACAGGCTCAGCCTGCCGCCAGGAACCAGAATAGGGCCTGAGGCAATCCCGTGCTTTTGCGGCCAGCTCCCAAAAAAGACAGTTGAAAAATGGAGCTCAGGGGCACTGCCATTCACAAACCTGCTGAGTTATAAATGATAACTCTCCTCAACAAATATATTGAGGGAAGGCAACGAAGAAGATTTGAAAGCAAGGCAGAATTGCAGGAAACAGATTTCAGGAGGTAGAATCGAATCGCCTTTAAAGCACATGAAAAGTGGCAAAACGTCGACAATGATGCCCTTGGCTAAACAGGGCGTATGCGTTTTTTCCTGAATATATTCAGGAAAAAACGCATACGCCCTGTTTGGCCAACCAAGCAACCTGGAAATGCTAATCAGCGCTACAAAGAAGTCTCGCTTCCCATCGGTCAAAAGGGCCATGCTGCAAAAAGTGTCAAAACCAGAAATGCAGGACAGGCCATGGAGAAATGGCAGCCTTGCTACGCTGATGGGCGGGATGTAAATTGCCAACAGCCACTCTGGAGAAGTGTACGGTGTGTCCTGAAACATCGAAAAACCACAGCTTAGGGAGCATAGGGCACGTCCACTCATGGGCGTATAAATTGGGAAAACTAAAAATCAGCAAGACACAGGCACCCCAAAGTTTAGGGCTGCTCTGTTGACAAGAACCTCCACTTCATGACACCTTAAATATCCCAGGAAAGAGAAAAATGGATAAAGAAGTTGTGGTCCTTATGTACAATGGAATATCACTCAGACATGAATTCAATGACATAAGGCTAGTAGAAGCAAGATGAGTGGATTTAGGTACGACGATTCTAAGTGAAATAAGTCACACAGGAAAAGACACTTATCATAAGCTATCACTTATAGAGGGAATGTAAAAACCGCTACACTTGAACTGAATTACAAAAGAGAACAGAGTCACACGTTTAGAAAACACACTATGGCTGCTTAACGGGAAAGGTGAGGTGGGGTGATGCATAAAACAAGGGTTTCAAATTCGCTCAGATACCGTTCCATACACCCAATATGTAATAGACAAGACCTACTCCTTGCTCAGTGAACTGGACTCAACACCCCCTATTCATCGTACAAGAATATATGTGACTAGTAAGAATCTTAAAACCTATGTATTGATATCTGTCTGGAAGTGAGTCAAGTGGGTGTAAAGCCGCATAAACACAGCCGTGAAAAGCAGCTAAACCCCATTATAAAAATAAATTACTTTTAAAAACCCGTAAAACAAAGACAGTGAAAGAGTGAGAAATTCTTACAAAATTCGTTCAGAGGCTGTGATGCAACCTGGATTGACCATATCTAGACCCACAGCTGGATGAGACATAAGGGTGGACACTCTTGGGACTGAAAAGTTGGGAGAGGTTGGGTGAGCAAACACAGACCCTTTAAAGTAATACTGCCTGGTACCCATCCCATGGGTCCCAAATCTCCAGGTTCAAGGGCATCTTCCTACATCGAAAACATGCATGAGAAACAAGAAGATGGTACACCGTGTGATTTTGAAAGTTTTCTAATACGCACCTCATTTCTCATCTCCTTGTGCTCGGGTTAGCCATTCCAGCTACTTTACTAGCAATCTCCCTACTTGGAGAATCAGCACCTTTTAGCTCCTGTTCCCTACAGGTTGCAATTTGTCCTGAGGATGAACGGGAAGAGGGGCAACCAATGAGAGACTAGATCTAGGTGTTGGGACAGGCACAGGTCACTCGATTTTCCCATCAGGAAGCAGAATTAACCACAGGCTCAGCCTGCCTCCCAGAAGCAGAATAGGGCCTGAGGCAATCCCGCGCTTTTGCGGCCAGCTCCCAAAAAAGCGACTTGAAAAATGGAGCTCAGGGACACTGCAATTCACAAACCCGCAGAGTTATAAATGACAACTCTCATCCACAGATATATTGAGGGAAGGCAACGAAGAGGATTTGAAAGCAAGGCAGAATTGCAGGAAACAGGTTTCAGGAGGTAGATTCGAATCGCCTTTAAAGCACATGAAAAGCGGCAAAACGTCGACAATGATGCCCTTGGTCAAAAAGGGCGTATGCGTTTTTTCCTGAATATATTCAGGAAAAAACGCATACGCCCTTTTTGGCCGACCAAGCAACCTGGAAAGGCAAATCAGCGCTACAAAGAAGTCTCGCTTCCCATCGGTCAAAAGGGCCATGCTGCAAAAAGTGTCAAAACCAGAAATGCAGGACAGGCCATGGAGAAATGGCAGCCTTGCTACGCTGATGGGCGGGATGTAAATTGCCAACAGCCACTCTGGAGAAGTGTACGTTGTGTCCTGAAACATCGAAAAAACACAGCTTAGGGAGCATAGGGCACGTCCACTCATGGGCGTATAAATTGGGAAAACTAAAAATCAGCAAGACACAAGCACCCCAAAGTTTAGGGCTGCTCTGTTGACAAGAACCTCCACTTCATGACACCTTAAATATCACAGGAAAGAGCAAAATGGAGAAAGAAGTTGTGGCCCTTATGTACAATGGAATATCACTCAGACATGAAATCAATGTCATAAGGCTAGTAGAAGCAAGATGAGTGGATTTAGGTACGACGATTCTAAGTGAAATAAGTCACACAGAAAAAGACACTTATCATAAGCTATCACTTATAGAGGGAATGTAAAAACCGCTACACTTGAACTGAATTACAAAACAGAACAGAGTCACACGTTTAGAAAACACACTATGGCTGCTTAACGGGAAAGGTGAGGTGGGGTGATGCATAAAACAAGGGTTTCAAATTCGCTCAGATACCGTTCCATACACCCAATATGTAATAGACAAGACCTACTCCTTGCTCAGTGAACTGGACTCATCACCCCCTATTCACCGCCCAAGAATATATGTGACTAGTAAGAATCTTAAAACCTATGTATTGATATCTGTCTGGAAGTGAGTCAAGTGGGTGTAAAGCCGCATAAACACAGCCGTGAAAAGCAGCTATACCCCATTATAAAAATAAATTACTTTTAAAAACCCGTAAAACAAAGACAGTGAAAGAGAGAGAAATTCTTACAAAATTCGTTCAGAGGCTGTGATGCAACCTGGATTGACCATATCTAGACCCACAGCTGTATGAGACATAAGGGTGGACACTCTTGGGGCTGAAAGGTTGGGTGAGGGTGGGTGAGCAAACACAGACCCTTTAAAGTAATACTGCCTGGTACCCATCCCATGGGTCCCAAATCTCCAGGTTCAAGGGCATCTTCCTACATCGAAAACATGCATGAGAAACCCAGAAGATGGTACACCGTGTGATTTTGAAAGGTTTCTAAGACGCACCTCATTTCTCATCTCCTTGTGCTCGGGTTCGCCATTCCAGCTACTTTACTAGCAATCTCCCTACTTGGAGAATCAGCACGTTTAACCTCCTGTTCCCTACAGGTTGCAATTTGTCGTGAGGATGAACGGGAAGAGGGGCAACCAATGAGAGACTAGATCTAGGTGTTGGGACAGGCACAGGTCACTCTATTTTCCCATCAGGAAGAAGAATTATCCACAGGCTCAGCCTGCCGCCAGGAACCAGAATAGGGCCTGAGGCAATCCCGTGCTTTTGCGGCCAGCTCCCAAAAAAGACAGTTGAAAAATGGAGCTCAGGGGCACTGCCATTCACAAACCTGCTGAGTTATAAATGATAACTCTCCTCAACAAATATATTGAGGGAAGGCAACGAAGAAGATTTGAAAGCAAGGCAGAATTGCAGGAAACAGATTTCAGGAGGTAGAATCGAATCGCCTTTAAAGCACATGAAAAGTGGCAAAACGTCGACAATGATGCCCTTGGCTAAACAGGGCGTATGCGTTTTTTCCTGAATATATTCAGGAAAAAACGCATACGCCCTGTTTGGCCAACCAAGCAACCTGGAAATGCTAATCAGCGCTACAAAGAAGTCTCGCTTCCCATCGGTCAAAAGGGCCATGCTGCAAAAAGTGTCAAAACCAGAAATGCAGGACAGGCCATGGAGAAATGGCAGCCTTGCTACGCTGATGGGCGGGATGTAAATTGCCAACAGCCACTCTGGAGAAGTGTACGGTGTGTCCTGAAACATCGAAAAACCACAGCTTAGGGAGCATAGGGCACGTCCACTCATGGGCGTATAAATTGGGAAAACTAAAAATCAGCAAGACACAGGCACCCCAAAGTTTAGGGCTGCTCTGTTGACAAGAACCTCCACTTCATGACACCTTAAATATCCCAGGAAAGAGAAAAATGGATAAAGAAGTTGTGGTCCTTATGTACAATGGAATATCACTCAGACATGAATTCAATGACATAAGGCTAGTAGAAGCAAGATGAGTGGATTTAGGTACGACGATTCTAAGTGAAATAAGTCACACAGGAAAAGACACTTATCATAAGCTATCACTTATAGAGGGAATGTAAAAACCGCTACACTTGAACTGAATTACAAAAGAGAACAGAGTCACACGTTTAGAAAACACACTATGGCTGCTTAACGGGAAAGGTGAGGTGGGGTGATGCATAAAACAAGGGTTTCAAATTCGCTCAGATACCGTTCCATACACCCAATATGTAATAGACAAGACCTACTCCTTGCTCAGTGAACTGGACTCAACACCCCCTATTCATCGTTCAAGAATATATGTGACTAGTAAGAATCTTAAAACCTATGTATTGATATCTGTCTGGAAGTGAGTCAAGTGGGTGTAAAGCCGCATAAACACAGCCGTGAAAAGCAGCTAAACCCCATTATAAAAATAAATTACTTTTAAAAACCCGTAAAACAAAGACAGTGAAAGAGTGAGAAATTCTTACAAAATTCGTTCAGAGGCTGTGATGCAACCTGGATTGACCATATCTAGACCCACAGCTGGATGAGACATAAGGGTGGACACTCTTGGGACTGAAAAGTTGGGTGAGGTTGGGTGAGCAAACACAGACCCTTTAAAGTAATACTGCCTGGTACCCATCCCATGGGTCCCAAATCTCCAGGTTCAAGGGCATCTTCCTACATCGAAAACATGCATGAGAAACAAGAAGATGGTACACCGTGTGATTTTGAAAGTTTTCTAATACGCACCTCATTTCTCATCTCCTTGTGCTCGGGTTAGCCATTCCAGCTACTTTACTAGCAATCTCCCTACTTGGAGAATCAGCACCTTTTAGCTCCTGTTCCCTACAGGTTGCAATTTGTCCTGAGGATGAACGGGAAGAGGGGCAACCAATGAGAGACTAGATCTAGGTGTTGGGACAGGCACAGGTCACTCGATTTTCCCATCAGGAAGCAGAATTAACCACAGGCTCAGCCTGCCTCCCAGAAGCAGAATAGGGCCTGAGGCAATCCCGCGCTTTTGCGGCCAGCTCCCAAAAAAGCGACTTGAAAAATGGAGCTCAGGGACACTGCAATTCACAAACCCGCAGAGTTATAAATGACAACTCTCATCCACAGATATATTGAGGGAAGGCAACGAAGAGGATTTGAAAGCAAGGCAGAATTGCAGGAAACAGGTTTCAGGAGGTAGATTCGAATCGCCTTTAAAGCACATGAAAAGCGGCAAAACGTCGACAATGATGCCCTTGGTCAAAAAGGGCGTATGCGTTTTTTCCTGAATATATTCAGGAAAAAACGCATACGCCCTTTTTGGCCGACCAAGCAACCTGGAAAGGCAAATCAGCGCTACAAAGAAGTCTCGCTTCCCATCGGTCAAAAGGGCCATGCTGCAAAAAGTGTCAAAACCAGAAATGCAGGACAGGCCATGGAGAAATGGCAGCCTTGCTACGCTGATGGGCGGGATGTAAATTGCCAACAGCCACTCTGGAGAAGTGTACGTTGTGTCCTGAAACATCGAAAAAACACAGCTTAGGGAGCATAGGGCACGTCCACTCATGGGCGTATAAATTGGGAAAACTAAAAATCAGCAAGACACAAGCACCCCAAAGTTTAGGGCTGCTCTGTTGACAAGAACCTCCACTTCATGACACCTTAAATATCACAGGAAAGAGCAAAATGGAGAAAGAAGTTGTGGCCCTTATGTACAATGGAATATCACTCAGACATGAAATCAATGTCATAAGGCTAGTAGAAGCAAGATGAGTGGATTTAGGTACGACGATTCTAAGTGAAATAAGTCACACAGAAAAAGACACTTATCATAAGCTATCACTTATAGAGGGAATGTAAAAACCGCTACACTTGAACTGAATTACAAAACAGAACAGAGTCACACGTTTAGAAAACACACTATGGCTGCTTAACGGGAAAGGTGAGGTGGGGTGATGCATAAAACAAGGGTTTCAAATTCGCTCAGATACCGTTCCATACACCCAATATGTAATAGACAAGACCTACTCCTTGCTCAGTGAACTGGACTCATCACCCCCTATTCACCGCCCAAGAATATATGTGACTAGTAAGAATCTTAAAACCTATGTATTGATATCTGTCTGGAAGTGAGTCAAGTGGGTGTAAAGCCGCATAAACACAGCCGTGAAAAGCAGCTATACCCCATTATAAAAATAAATTACTTTTAAAAACCCGTAAAACAAAGACAGTGAAAGAGAGAGAAATTCTTACAAAATTCGTTCAGAGGCTGTGATGCAACCTGGATTGACCATATCTAGACCCACAGCTGTATGAGACATAAGGGTGGACACTCTTGGGGCTGAAAGGTTGGGTGAGGGTGGGTGAGCAAACACAGACCCTTTAAAGTAATACTGCCTGGTACCCATCCCATGGGTCCCAAATCTCCAGGTTCAAGGGCATCTTCCTACATCGAAAACATGCATGAGAAACCCAGAAGATGGTACACCGTGTGATTTTGAAAGGTTTCTAAGACGCACCTCATTTCTCATCTCCTTGTGCTCGGGTTCGCCATTCCAGCTACTTTACTAGCAATCTCCCTACTTGGAGAATCAGCACGTTTAACCTCCTGTTCCCTACAGGTTGCAATGTGTCCTGAGGATGAACGGGAAGAGGGGCAACCAATGAGAGACTAGATCTAGGTGTTGGGACAGGCACAGGTCACTCTATTTTCCCATCAGGAAGAAGAATTATCCACAGGCTCAGCCTGCCGCCAGGAACCAGAATAGGGCCTGAGGCAATCCCGTGCTTTTGCGGCCAGCTCCCAAAAAAGACAGTTGAAAAATGGAGCTCAGGGGCACTGCCATTCACAAACCTGCTGAGTTATAAATGATAACTCTCGTCCACTAATATATTGTGGGAAGGCAACGAAGAGGATTGGAAAGCAAGGCAGAATTGCAGGAAACAAGTTTCAGGAGGTAGATTCGAATCGCCTTTAAAGCACATGAAAAGTGGCAAAACGTCGACAATGATGCCCTTGGCCAAACAGGGCGTATGCGTTTTTTCCTGAATATATTCAGGAAAAAACGCATACGCCCTGTTTGGCCAAACAAGCAACCTGGAAAGGCTAATCAGCGCTACAAAGAAGTCTCGCTTCCCATCGGTCAAAAGGGTCATGCTGCAAAAAGTGTCAAAACCAGAAATGCAGGACAGGCCATGGAGAAATGGCAGCCTTGCTACGCTGATGGGCGGGATGTAAATTGCCAACAGCCACTCTGGAGAAGTGTACGGTGTGTCCTGAAACATCGAAAAAACACAGCTTAGGGAGCATAGGGCACGTCCACTCATGGGCGTATAAATTGGGAAAACTAAAAATCAGCAAGACACAAGCACCCCAAAGTTTAGGGCTGCTCTGTTGACAAGAACCTCCACTTCATGACACCTTAAATATCCCAGGAAAGAGCAAAATGGAGAAAGATGTTGTGGCCCTTATGTACAATGGAATATCACTCAGACATGAAATCAATTTCATAAGGCTAGTAGAAGCAAGATGAGTGGATTTAGGTACGACGATTCTAAGTGAAATAAGTCACACAGGAAAAGACACATATCATAAGCTATCACTTATAGAGGGAATGTAAAAACCGCTACACTTGAACTGAATTACAAAAGAGAACAGAGTCACACGTTTAGAAAACACACTATGGCTGCTTAACGGGAAAGGTGAGGTGCGGTGATGCATAAAACAAGGGTTTCAAATTCGCTCAGATACCGTTCCATAAACCCAATATGTAATAGACAAGACCTACTCCTTGCTCAGTGAACTGGACTCAACACCCCCTATTCACCGCACAAGAATATATGTGACTAGTAAGAATCTTAAAACCTATGTATTGATATCTGTCTGGAAGTGAGTCAAGTGGGTGTAAAGCCGCATAAACACAGCCGTGAAAAGCAGCTATACCCCATTATAAAAATAAATTACTTTTAAAAACCCGTAAAACAAAGACAGTGAAAGAGAGAGAAATTCTTACACAATTCGTTCAGAGGCTGTGATGCAACCTGGATTGACCATATCTAGACCCACAGCTGTATGAGACATAAGGGTGGACACTCTTGGGGCTGAAAGGTTGGGTGAGGTTGGGTGAGCAAACACAGACCCTTTAAAGTAATACTGCCTGGTACCCATCCCATGGGTCCCAAATCTCCAGGTTCAAGGGCATCTTCCTACATCGAAAACATGCATGAGAAACCCAGAAGATGGTACACCGTGTGATTTTGAAAGGTTTCTAATACGCACCTCATTTCTCATCTCCTTGTGCTCGGGTTCGCCATTCCAGCTACTTTACTAGCAAACTCCCTACTTGGAGAATCAGCACCTTTAAGCTCCTGTTCCCTACAGGTTGCAATTTGTCCTGAGGATGAACGGGAAGAGGGGCAACCAATGAGAGACTAGATCTAGGTGTTGGGACAGGCACAGGTCACTCTATTTTCCCATCAGGAAGAAGAATTAACCACAGGCTCAGCCTGCTGCCCAGAAGCAGAATAGGGCCTGAGGCAATCCCGCATTTTGCGGCCAGCTCCCAAAAAAGCGACTTGAAAAATGGAGCTCAGGGACACTGCAATTCACAAACCCGCAGAGTTATAAATGATAACTCTCATCCACAGATATATTGAGGGAAGGCAACGAAGAGGATTTGAAAGCAAGGCAGAATTGCAGGAAACAGATTTCACGAGGTAGATTCGTATCGCCCTTAAAGCACATGAAAAGCGGCAAAACGTCGACAATTATGCCCTTGGCCAAAAAGGGCGTATGCGTTTTTTCCTGAATATATTCAGGAAAAAACGCATACGCCCTTTTTGGCCAACCAAGCAACCTGGAAAGGCAAATCAGCGCTACAAAGAAGTCTCGCTTCCCATCGGTCAAAAGGGTCATGCTGCAAAAAGTGTCAAAACCAGAAATGCAGGACAGGCCATGGAGAAATGGCAGCCTTGCTACGCTGATGGGCGGGATGTAAATTGCCAACAGCCACTCTGGAGAAGTGTACGGTGTGTCCTGAAACATCGAAAAAACACAGCTTAGGGAGCATAGGGCACGTCCACTCATGGGCGTATAAATTGGGAAAACTAAAAATCAGCAAGACACAAGCACCCCAAAGTTTAGGGCTGCTCTGTTGACAAGAACCTTCACTTCATGACACCTTAAATATTCCAGGAAAGAGCAAAATGGAGAAAGAAGTTGTGGCCCTTATGTACAATGGAATATCACTCAGACATGAAATCAATGTCATAAGGCTAGTAGAAGCAAGATGAGTGGATTTAGGTACGACGATTCTAAGTGAAATAAGTCACACAGAAAAAGACACTTATCATAAGCTATCACTTATAGAGGGAATGTAAAAACCGCTACACTTGAACTGAATTACAAAAGAGAACAGAGTCACACGTTTAGAAATCACAATATGGCTGCTTAACGGGAAAGGTGAGGTGGGGTGATGCATAAAACAAGGGTTTCAAATTCGCTCAGATACCGTTCCATACATCCAATATGTAATAGACAAGACCTACTCCTTGCTCAGTGAACTGGACTCAACACCCCCTATTCACCGCACAAGAATATATGTGACTAGTAAGAATCTTAAAACCTATGTATTGATATCTGTCTGGAAGTGAGTCAAGTGGGTGTAAAGCCGCATAAACACAGCCGTGAAAAGCAGCTATACCCCATTATAAAAATAAATTACTTTTAAAAACCCGTAAAACAAAGACAGTGAAAGAGAGAGAAATTCTTACAAAATTCGTTCAGAGGCTGTGATGCAACCTGGATTGACCATATCTAGGCCCACAGCTGGATGAGACATAAGGGTGGACACTCTTGGGGCTGAAAGGTTGGGTTAGGTTGGGTGAGCAAACGCAGACCCTTTAAAGTAATACTGCCTGGTACCCATCCCATGGGTCCCAAATCTCCAGGTTCAAGGGCATCTTCCTACATCGAAAACATGCATGAGAAACCCAGAAGATGGTACACCGTGTGATTTTGAAAGGTTTCTAATACGCACCTCATTTCTCATCTCCTTGTGCTCGGGTTCGCCATTCCAGCTACTTTACTAGCAATCTCCCTACTTGGAGAATCAGCACGTTTAACCTCCTGTTCCCTACAGGTTGCAATGTGTCCTGAGGATGAACGGGAAGAGGGGCAACCAATGAGAGACTAGATCTAGGTGTTGGGACAGGCACAGGTCACTCTATTTTCCCATCAGGAAGAAGAATTATCCACAGGCTCAGCCTGCCGCCAGGAACCAGAATAGGGCCTGAGGCAATCCCGTGCTTTTGTGGCCAGCTCCCAAAAAAGACAGTTGAAAAATGGAGCTCAGGGGCACTGCCATTCACAAACCTGCTGAGTTATAAATAATAACTCTCGTCCACTAATATATTGTGGGAAGGCAACGAAGAGGATTGGAAAGCAAGGCAGAATTGCAGGAAACAAGTTTCAGGAGGTAGAAGCGAATCGCCTTTAAAGCACATGAAAAGTGGCAAAACGTCGACAATGATGCCCTTGGCTAAACAGGGCGTATGCGTTTTTTCCTGAATATATTCAGGAAAAAACGCATACGCCCTGTTTGGCCAACCAAGCAACCTGGAAAGGCAAATCAGCGCTACAAAGAAGTCTCGCTTCCCATCGGTCAAAAGGGCCATGCTGCAAAAAGTGTCAAAACCAGAAATGCAGGACAGGCCATGGAGAAATGGCAGCCTTGCTACGGTGATGGGCGGGATGTAAATTGCCAACAGCCACTCTGGAGAAGTGTACGGTGTGTCCTGAAACATCGAAAAACCACAGCTTAGGGAGCATAGGGCACGTCCACTCATGGGCGTATAAATTGGGAAAACTAAAAATCAGCAAGACACAGGCACCCCAAAGTTTAGGGCTGCTCTGTTGACAAGAACCTCCACTTCATGACACCTTAAATATCCCAGGAAAGAGAAAAATGGATAAAGAAGTTGTGGTCCTTATGTACAATGGAATATCACTCAGACATGAATTCAATGTCATAAGGCTAGTAGAAGCAAGATGAGTGGATTTAGGTACGACGATTCTAAGTGAAATAAGTCACACAGGAAAAGACACTTATCATAAGCTATCACTTATAGAGGGAATGTAAAAACCGCTACACTTGAACTGAATTACAAAAGAGAACAGAGTCACACGTTTAGAAAACACACTATGGCTGCTTAACGGGAAAGGTGAGGTGGGGTGATGCATAAAACAAGGGTTTCAAATTCGCTCAGATACCGTTCCATACACCCAATATGTAATAGACAAGACCTACTCCTTGCTCAGTGAACTGGACTCAACACCCCCTATTCATCGTACAAGAATATATGTGACTAGTAAGAATCTTAAAACCTATGTATTGATATCTGTCTGGAAGTGAGTCAAGTGGGTGTAAAGCCGCATAAACACAGCCGTGAAAAGCAGCTAAACCCCATTATAAAAATAAATTACTTTTAAAAACCCGTAAAACAAAGACAGTGAAAGAGAGAGAAACTCTTACAAAATTCGTTCAGAGGCTGTGATGCAACCTGGATTGACCATATCTAGACCCACAGCTGTATGAGACATAAGGGTGGACACTCTTGGGGCTGAAAGGTTGGGTGAGGTTGGGTGAGCAAACACAGACCCTTTAAAGTAATACTGCCTGGTACCCATCCCATGGGTCCCAAATCTCCAGGTTCAAGGGCATCTTCCTACATCGAAAACATGCATGAGAAACCCAGAAGATGGTACACCGTGTGATTTTGAAAGGTTTCTAATATGCACCTCATTTCTCATTTCCTTGTGCTCGGGTTCGCCATTCCAGCTACTTTACTAGCAATCTCAATACTTGGAGAATCAGCACGTTTAACCTCCTGTTCCCTACAGGTTGCAATTTGTCGTGAGGATGAACGGGAAGAGGGGCAACCAATGAGAGACTAGATCTAGGTGTTGGGACAGGCACAGGTCACTCTATTTTCCCATCAGGAAGAAGAATTATCCACAGGCTCAGCCTGCCGCCAGGAACCAGAATAGGGCCTGAGGCAATCCCGTGCTTTTGCGGCCAGCTCCCAAAAAAGACAGTTGAAAAATGGAGCTCAGGGGCACTGCCATTCACAAACCTGCTGAGTTATAAATGATAACTCTCCTCAACAAATATATTGAGGGAAGGCAACGAAGAAGATTTGAAAGCAAGGCAGAATTGCAGGAAACAGATTTCAGGAGGTAGAATCGAATCGCCTTTAAAGCACATGAAAAGTGGCAAAACGTCGACAATGATGCCCTTGGCTAAACAGGGCGTATGCGTTTTTTCCTGAATATATTCAGGAAAAAACGCATACGCCCTGTTTGGCCAACCAAGCAACCTGGAAATGCTAATCAGCGCTACAAAGAAGTCTCGCTTCCCATCGGTCAAAAGGGCCATGCTGCAAAAAGTGTCAAAACCAGAAATGCAGGACAGGCCATGGAGAAATGGCAGCCTTGCTACGCTGATGGGCGGGATGTAAATTGCCAACAGCCACTCTGGAGAAGTGTACGGTGTGTCCTGAAACATCGAAAAACCACAGCTTAGGGAGCATAGGGCACGTCCACTCATGGGCGTATAAATTGGGAAAACTAAAAATCAGCAAGACACAGGCACCCCAAAGTTTAGGGCTGCTCTGTTGACAAGAACCTCCACTTCATGACACCTTAAATATCCCAGGAAAGAGAAAAATGGATAAAGAAGTTGTGGTCCTTATGTACAATGGAATATCACTCAGACATGAATTCAATGACATAAGGCTAGTAGAAGCAAGATGAGTGGATTTAGGTACGACGATTCTAAGTGAAATAAGTCACACAGGAAAAGACACTTATCATAAGCTATCACTTATAGAGGGAATGTAAAAACCGCTACACTTGAACTGAATTACAAAAGAGAACAGAGTCACACGTTTAGAAAACACACTATGGCTGCTTAACGGGAAAGGTGAGGTGGGGTGATGCATAAAACAAGGGTTTCAAATTCGCTCAGATACCGTTCCATACACCCAATATGTAATAGACAAGACCTACTCCTTGCTCAGTGAACTGGACTCAACACCCCCTATTCATCGTACAAGAATATATGTGACTAGTAAGAATCTTAAAACCTATGTATTGATATCTGTCTGGAAGTGAGTCAAGTGGGTGTAAAGCCGCATAAACACAGCCGTGAAAAGCAGCTAAACCCCATTATAAAAATAAATTACTTTTAAAAACCCGTAAAACAAAGACAGTGAAAGAGTGAGAAATTCTTACAAAATTCGTTCAGAGGCTGTGATGCAACCTGGATTGACCATATCTAGACCCACAGCTGGATGAGACATAAGGGTGGACACTCTTGGGACTGAAAAGTTGGGTGAGGTTGGGTGAGCAAACACAGACCCTTTAAAGTAATACTGCCTGGTACCCATCCCATGGGTCCCAAATCTCCAGGTTCAAGGGCATCTTCCTACATCGAAAACATGCATGAGAAACAAGAAGATGGTACACCGTGTGATTTTGAAAGTTTTCTAATACGCACCTCATTTCTCATCTCCTTGTGCTCGGGTTAGCCATTCCAGCTACTTTACTAGCAATCTCCCTACTTGGAGAATCAGCACCTTTTAGCTCCTGTTCCCTACAGGTTGCAATTTGTCCTGAGGATGAACGGGAAGAGGGGCAACCAATGAGAGACTAGATCTAGGTGTTGGGACAGGCACAGGTCACTCGATTTTCCCATCAGGAAGCAGAATTAACCACAGGCTCAGCCTGCCTCCCAGAAGCAGAATAGGGCCTGAGGCAATCCCGCGTTTTTGCGGCCAGCTCCCAAAAAAGCGACTTGAAAAATGGAGCTCAGGGACACTGCAATTCACAAACCCGCAGAGTTATAAATGACAACTCTCATCCACAGATATATTGAGGGAAGGCAACGAAGAGGATTTGAAAGCAAGGCAGAATTGCAGGAAACAGGTTTCAGGAGGTAGATTCGAATCGCCTTTAAAGCACATGAAAAGCGGCAAAACGTCGACAATGATGCCCTTGGTCAAAAAGGGCGTATGCGTTTTTTCCTGAATATATTCAGGAAAAAACGCATACGCCCTTTTTGGCCGACCAAGCAACCTGGAAAGGCAAATCAGCGCTACAAAGAAGTCTCGCTTCCCATCGGTCAAAAGGGCCATGCTGCAAAAAGTGTCAAAACCAGAAATGCAGGACAGGCCATGGAGAAATGGCAGCCTTGCTACGCTGATGGGCGGGATGTAAATTGCCAACAGCCACTCTGGAGAAGTGTACGTTGTGTCCTGAAACATCGAAAAAACACAGCTTAGGGAGCATAGGGCACGTCCACTCATGGGCGTATAAATTGGGAAAACTAAAAATCAGCAAGACACAAGCACCCCAAAGTTTAGGGCTGCTCTGTTGACAAGAACCTCCACTTCATGACACCTTAAATATCACAGGAAAGAGCAAAATGGAGAAAGAAGTTGTGGCCCTTATGTACAATGGAATATCACTCAGACATGAAATCAATGTCATAAGGCTAGTAGAAGCAAGATGAGTGGATTTAGGTACGACGATTCTAAGTGAAATAAGTCACACAGAAAAAGACACTTATCATAAGCTATCACTTATAGAGGGAATGTAAAAACCGCTACACTTGAACTGAATTACAAAACAGAACAGAGTCACACGTTTAGAAAACACACTATGGCTGCTTAACGGGAAAGGTGAGGTGGGGTGATGCATAAAACAAGGGTTTCAAATTCGCTCAGATACCGTTCCATACACCCAATATGTAATAGACAAGACCTACTCCTTGCTCAGTGAACTGGACTCATCACCCCCTATTCACCGCCCAAGAATATATGTGACTAGTAAGAATCTTAAAACCTATGTATTGATATCTGTCTGGAAGTGAGTCAAGTGGGTGTAAAGCCGCATAAACACAGCCGTGAAAAGCAGCTATACCCCATTATAAAAATAAATTACTTTTAAAAACCCGTAAAACAAAGACAGTGAAAGAGAGAGAAATTCTTACAAAATTCGTTCAGAGGCTGTGATGCAACCTGGATTGACCATATCTAGACCCACAGCTGTATGAGACATAAGGGTGGACACTCTTGGGGCTGAAAGGTTGGGTGAGGGTGGGTGAGCAAACACAGACCCTTTAAAGTAATACTGCCTGGTACCCATCCCATGGGTCCCAAATCTCCAGGTTCAAGGGCATCTTCCTACATCGAAAACATGCATGAGAAACCCAGAAGATGGTACACCGTGTGATTTTGAAAGGTTTCTAAGACGCACCTCATTTCTCATCTCCTTGTGCTCGGGTTCGCCATTCCAGCTACTTTACTAGCAATCTCCCTACTTGGAGAATCAGCACGTTTAACCTCCTGTTCCCTACAGGTTGCAATGTGTCCTGAGGATGAACGGGAAGAGGGGCAACCAATGAGAGACTAGATCTAGGTGTTGGGACAGGCACAGGTCACTCTATTTTCCCATCAGGAAGAAGAATTATCCACAGGCTCAGCCTGCCGCCAGGAACCAGAATAGGGCCTGAGGCAATCCCGTGCTTTTGCGGCCAGCTCCCAAAAAAGACAGTTGAAAAATGGAGCTCAGGGGCACTGCCATTCACAAACCTGCTGAGTTATAAATGATAACTCTCGTCCACTAATATATTGTGGGAAGGCAACGAAGAGGATTGGAAAGCAAGGCAGAATTGCAGGAAACAAGTTTCAGGAGGTAGATTCGAATCGCCTTTAAAGCACATGAAAAGTGGCAAAACGTCGACAATGATGCCCTTGGCCAAACAGGGCGTATGCGTTTTTTCCTGAATATATTCAGGAAAAAACGCATACGCCCTGTTTGGCCAAACAAGCAACCTGGAAAGGCTAATCAGCGCTACAAAGAAGTCTCGCTTCCCATCGGTCAAAAGGGTCATGCTGCAAAAAGTGTCAAAACCAGAAATGCAGGACAGGCCATGGAGAAATGGCAGCCTTGCTACGCTGATGGGCGGGATGTAAATTGCCAACAGCCACTCTGGAGAAGTGTACGGTGTGTCCTGAAACATCGAAAAAACACAGCTTAGGGAGCATAGGGCACGTCCACTCATGGGCGTATAAATTGGGAAAACTAAAAATCAGCAAGACACAAGCACCCCAAAGTTTAGGGCTGCTCTGTTGACAAGAACCTCCACTTCATGACACCTTAAATATCCCAGGAAAGAGCAAAATGGAGAAAGATGTTGTGGCCCTTATGTACAATGGAATATCACTCAGACATGAAATCAATTTCATAAGGCTAGTAGAAGCAAGATGAGTGGATTTAGGTACGACGATTCTAAGTGAAATAAGTCACACAGGAAAAGACACTTATCATAAGCTATCACTTATAGAGGGAATGTAAAAACCGCTACACTTGAACTGAATTACAAAAGAGAACAGAGTCACACGTTTAGAAAACACACTATGGCTGCTTAACGGGAAAGGTGAGGTGCGGTGATGCATAAAACAAGGGTTTCAAATTCGCTCAGATACCGTTCCATAAACCCAATATGTAATAGACAAGACCTACTCCTTGCTCAGTGAACTGGACTCAACACCCCCTATTCACCGCACAAGAATATATGTGACTAGTAAGAATCTTAAAACCTATGTATTGATATCTGTCTGGAAGTGAGTCAAGTGGGTGTAAAGCCGCATAAACACAGCCGTGAAAAGCAGCTATACCCCATTATAAAAATAAATTACTTTTAAAAACCCGTAAAACAAAGACAGTGAAAGAGAGAGAAATTCTTACAAAATTCGTTCAGAGGCTGTGATGCAACCTGGATTGACCATATCTAGACCCACAGCTGTATGAGACATAAGGGTGGACACTCTTGGGGCTGAAAGGTTGGGTGAGGTTGGGTGAGCAAACACAGACCCTTTAAAGTAATACTGCCTGGTACCCATCCCATGGGTCCCAAATCTCCAGGTTCAAGGGCATCTTCCTACATCGAAAACATGCATGAGAAACCCAGAAGATGGTACACCGTGTGATTTTGAAAGGTTTCTAATACGCACCTCATTTCTCATCTCCTTGTGCTCGGGTTCGCCATTCCAGCTACTTTACTAGCAAACTCCCTACTTGGAGAATCAGCACCTTTAAGCTCCTGTTCCCTACAGGTTGCAATTTGTCCTGAGGATGAACGGGAAGAGGGGCAACCAATGAGAGACTAGATCTAGGTGTTGGGACAGGCACAGGTCACTCTATTTTCCCATCAGGAAGAAGAATTAACCACAGGCTCAGCCTGCTGCCCAGAAGCAGAATAGGGCCTGAGGCAATCCCGCATTTTGCGGCCAGCTCCCAAAAAAGCGACTTGAAAAATGGAGCTCAGGGACACTGCAATTCACAAACCCGCAGAGTTATAAATGATAACTCTCATCCACAGATATATTGAGGGAAGGCAACGAAGAGGATTTGAAAGCAAGGCAGAATTGCAGGAAACAGATTTCACGAGGTAGATTCGTATCGCCCTTAAAGCACATGAAAAGCGGCAAAACGTCGACAATTATGCCCTTGGCCAAAAAGGGCGTATGCGTTTTTTCCTGAATATATTCAGGAAAAAACGCATACGCCCTTTTTGGCCAACCAAGCAACCTGGAAAGGCAAATCAGCGCTACAAAGAAGTCTCGCTTCCCATCGGTCAAAAGGGTCATGCTGCAAAAAGTGTCAAAACCAGAAATGCAGGACAGGCCATGGAGAAATGGCAGCCTTGCTACGCTGATGGGCGGGATGTAAATTGCCAACAGCCACTCTGGAGAAGTGTACGGTGTGTCCTGAAACATCGAAAAAACACAGCTTAGGGAGCATAGGGCACGTCCACTCATGGGCGTATAAATTGGGAAAACTAAAAATCAGCAAGACACAAGCACCCCAAAGTTTAGGGCTGCTCTGTTGACAAGAACCTTCACTTCATGACACCTTAAATATTCCAGGAAAGAGCAAAATGGAGAAAGAAGTTGTGGCCCTTATGTACAATGGAATATCACTCAGACATGAAATCAATGTCATAAGGCTAGTAGAAGCAAGATGAGTGGATTTAGGTACGACGATTCTAAGTGAAATAAGTCACACAGAAAAAGACACTTATCATAAGCTATCACTTATAGAGGGAATGTAAAAACCGCTACACTTGAACTGAATTACCAAACAGAACAGAGTCACACGTTTAGAAAACACACTATGGCTGCTTAACGGGAAAGGTGAGGTGGGGTGATGCATAAAACAAGGGTTTCAAATTCGCTCAGATACCGTTCCATACACCCAATATGTAATAGACAAGACCTACTCCTTGCTCAGTGAACTGGACTCATCACCCCCTATTCACCGCCCAAGAATATATGTGACTAGTAAGAATCTTAAAACCTATGTATTGATATCTGTCTGGAAGTGAGTCAAGTGGGTGTAAAGCCGCATAAACACAGCCGTGAAAAGCAGCTATACCCCATTATAAAAATAAATTACTTTTAAAAACCCGTAAAACAAAGACAGTGAAAGAGAGAGAAATTCTTACAAAATTCGTTCAGAGGCTGTGATGCAACCTGGATTGACCATATCTAGACCCACAGCTGTATGAGACATAAGGGTGGACACTCTTGGGGCTGAAAGGTTGGGTGAGGGTGGGTGAGCAAACACAGACCCTTTAAAGTAATACTGCCTGGTACCCATCCCATGGGTCCCAAATCTCCAGGTTCAAGGGCATCTTCCTACATCGAAAACATGCATGAGAAACCCAGAAGATGGTACACCGTGTGATTTTGAAAGGTTTCTAAGACGCACCTCATTTCTCATCTCCTTGTGCTCGGGTTCGCCATTCCAGCTACTTTACTAGCAATCTCCCTACTTGGAGAATCAGCACGTTTAACCTCCTGTTCCCTACAGGTTGCAATGTGTCCTGAGGATGAACGGGAAGAGGGGCAACCAATGAGAGACTAGATCTAGGTGTTGGGACAGGCACAGGTCACTCTATTTTCCCATCAGGAAGAAGAATTATCCACAGGCTCAGCCTGCCGCCAGGAACCAGAATAGGGCCTGAGGCAATCCCGTGCTTTTGCGGCCAGCTCCCAAAAAAGACAGTTGAAAAATGGAGCTCAGGGGCACTGCCATTCACAAACCTGCTGAGTTATAAATGATAACTCTCGTCCACTAATATATTGTGGGAAGGCAACGAAGAGGATTGGAAAGCAAGGCAGAATTGCAGGAAACAAGTTTCAGGAGGTAGATTCGAATCGCCTTTAAAGCACATGAAAAGTGGCAAAACGTCGACAATGATGCCCTTGGCCAAACAGGGCGTATGCGTTTTTTCCTGAATATATTCAGGAAAAAACGCATACGCCCTGTTTGGCCAAACAAGCAACCTGGAAAGGCTAATCAGCGCTACAAAGAAGTCTCGCTTCCCATCGGTCAAAAGGGTCATGCTGCAAAAAGTGTCAAAACCAGAAATGCAGGACAGGCCATGGAGAAATGGCAGCCTTGCTACGCTGATGGGCGGGATGTAAATTGCCAACAGCCACTCTGGAGAAGTGTACGGTGTGTCCTGAAACATCGAAAAAACACAGCTTAGGGAGCATAGGGCACGTCCACTCATGGGCGTATAAATTGGGAAAACTAAAAATCAGCAAGACACAAGCACCCCAAAGTTTAGGGATGCTCTGTTGACAAGAACCTCCACTTCATGACACCTTAAATATCCCAGGAAAGAGCAAAATGGAGAAAGATGTTGTGGCCCTTATGTACAATGGAATATCACTCAGACATGAAATCAATTTCATAAGGCTAGTAGAAGCAAGATGAGTGGATTTAGGTACGACGATTCTAAGTGAAATAAGTCACACAGGAAAAGACACTTATCATAAGCTATCACTTATAGAGGGAATGTAAAAACCGCTACACTTGAACTGAATTACAAAAGAGAACAGAGTCACACGTTTAGAAAACACACTATGGCTGCTTAACGGGAAAGGTGAGGTGCGGTGATGCATAAAACAAGGGTTTCAAATTCGCTCAGATACCGTTCCATAAACCCAATATGTAATAGACAAGACCTACTCCTTGCTCAGTGAACTGGACTCAACACCCCCTATTCACCGCACAAGAATATATGTGACTAGTAAGAATCTTAAAACCTATGTATTGATATCTGTCTGGAAGTGAGTCAAGTGGGTGTAAAGCCGCATAAACACAGCCGTGAAAAGCAGCTATACCCCATTATAAAAATAAATTACTTTTAAAAACCCGTAAAACAAAGACAGTGAAAGAGAGAGAAATTCTTACAAAATTCGTTCAGAGGCTGTGATGCAACCTGGATTGACCATATCTAGACCCACAGCTGTATGAGACATAAGGGTGGACACTCTTGGGGCTGAAAGGTTGGGTGAGGTTGGGTGAGCAAACACAGACCCTTTAAAGTAATACTGCCTGGTACCCATCCCATGGGTCCCAAATCTCCAGGTTCAAGGGCATCTTCCTACATCGAAAACATGCATGAGAAACCCAGAAGATGGTACACCGTGTGATTTTGAAAGGTTTCTAATACGCACCTCATTTCTCATCTCCTTGTGCTCGGGTTCGCCATTCCAGCTACTTTACTAGCAAACTCCCTACTTGGAGAATCAGCACCTTTAAGCTCCTGTTCCCTACAGGTTGCAATTTGTCCTGAGGATGAACGGGAAGAGGGGCAACCAATGAGAGACTAGATCTAGGTGTTGGGACAGGCACAGGTCACTCTATTTTCCCATCAGGAAGAAGAATTAACCACAGGCTCAGCCTGCTGCCCAGAAGCAGAATAGGGCCTGAGGCAATCCCGCATTTTGCGGCCAGCTCCCAAAAAAGCGACTTGAAAAATGGAGCTCAGGGACACTGCAATTCACAAACCCGCAGAGTTATAAATGATAACTCTCATCCACAGATATATTGAGGGAAGGCAACGAAGAGGATTTGAAAGCAAGGCAGAATTGCAGGAAACAGATTTCACGAGGTAGATTCGTATCGCCCTTAAAGCACATGAAAAGCGGCAAAACGTCGACAATTATGCCCTTGGCCAAAAAGGGCGTATGCGTTTTTTCCTGAATATATTCAGGAAAAAACGCATACGCCCTTTTTGGCCAACCAAGCAACCTGGAAAGGCAAATCAGCGCTACAAAGAAGTCTCGCTTCCCATCGGTCAAAAGGGTCATGCTGCAAAAAGTGTCAAAACCAGAAATGCAGGACAGGCCATGGAGAAATGGCAGCCTTGCTACGCTGATGGGCGGGATGTAAATTGCCAACAGCCACTCTGGAGAAGTGTACGGTGTGTCCTGAAACATCGAAAAAACACAGCTTAGGGAGCATAGGGCACGTCCACTCATGGGCGTATAAATTGGGAAAACTAAAAATCAGCAAGACACAAGCACCCCAAAGTTTAGGGCTGCTCTGTTGACAAGAACCTTCACTTCATGACACCTTAAATATTCCAGGAAAGAGCAAAATGGAGAAAGAAGTTGTGGCCCTTATGTACAATGGAATATCACTCAGACATGAAATCAATGTCATAAGGCTAGTAGAAGCAAGATGAGTGGATTTAGGTACGACGATTCTAAGTGAAATAAGTCACACAGAAAAAGACACTTATCATAAGCTATCACTTATAGAGGGAATGTAAAAACCGCTACACTTGAACTGAATTACAAAAGAGAACAGAGTCACACGTTTAGAAATCACACTATGGCTGCTTAACGGGAAAGGTGAGGTGGGGTGATGCATAAAACAAGGGTTTCAAATTCGCTCAGATACCGTTCCATACATCCAATATGTAATAGACAAGACCTACTCCTTGCTCAGTGAACTGGACTCAACACCCCCTATTCACCGCACAAGAATATATGTGACTAGTAAGAATCTTAAAACCTATGTATTGATATCTGTCTGGAAGTGAGTCAAGTGGGTGTAAAGCCGCATAAACACAGCCGTGAAAAGCAGCTAAACCCCATTATAAAAATAAATTACTTTTAAAAACCCGTAAAACAAAGACAGTGAAAGAGAGAGAAATTCTTACAAAATTCGTTCAGAGGCTGTGATGCAACCTGGATTGACCATATCTAGACCCACAGCTGGATGAGACATAAGGGTGGACACTCTTGGGACTGAAAGGTTGGGTGAGGTTGGGTGAGCAAACACAGACCCTTTAAAGTAATACTGCCTGGTTCCCATCCCATGGGTCCCAAATCTCCAGGTTCAAGGGCATCTTCCTACATCGAAAACATGTATGAGAAACCCAGAAGATGGTACACCGTGTGATTTTGAAAGGTTTCTAATACGCACCTCATTTCTCATCTCCTTGTGCTCGGGTTCGCCATTCCAGCTACTTTACTAGCAAACTCCCTACTTGGAGAATCAGCACCTTTAAGCTCCTGTTCCCTACAGGTGGCAATTTGTCCTGAGGATGAACGGGAAGAGGGGCAACCAATGAGAGACTAGATCTAGGTGTTGGGACAGGCACAGGTCACTCTATTTTCCCATCAGGAAGAAGAATTAACCACAGGCTCAGCCTGCCGCCCAGAAGCAGAATAGGGCCTGAGGCAATCCTGCGCTTTTGCGGCCAGCGTCCAAAAAAGCGAGTTGAAAAATGGAGCTCAGGGACACTGCAATTCACAAACCCGCAGAGCTATAAATGATAACTCTCATCCATAGATATATTGAGGGAAGGCAACGAAGAGGATTTGAAAGCAAGGCAGAATTGCAGGAAACAGTTTTCAGGAGGTAGATTCGAATCGCCTTTAAAGCACATGAAAAGTGGCAAATCGTCGACAATGATGCCCTTGGCCAAACAGGGCGTATGCGTTTTTTCCTGAATATATTCAGGAAAAAACGCATACGCCCTGTTTGGCCAACCAAGCAACCTGGAAAGGCTAATCAGCGCTACAAAGAAGTCTCGCTTCCCATCGGTCAAAAGGGCCATGCTGCAAAAAGTGTCAAAACCAGAAATGCAGGACAGGCCATGGAAAAATGGCAGCCTTGCTACGCTGATGGGCGGGATGTAAATTGCCAACAGCCACTCTGGAGAAGTGTCCGGTGTGTCCTGAAACATCGAAAAAACACAGCTTAGGGAGCATAGGGCACGTCCACTCATGGGCGTATAAATTGGGAAAACTAAAAATCAGCAAGACACAAGCACCCCAAAGTTTAGGGCTGCTCTGTTGACAAGAACCTCCACTTCATGACACCTTAAATATCCCAGGAAAGAGCAAAATGGAGAAAGATGTTGTGGCCCTTATGTACAATGGAATATCACTCAGACATGAAATCAATGTCATAAGGCTAGTAGAAGCAAGATGAGTGGATTTAGGTACGACGATTCTAAGTGAAATAAGTCACACAGGAAAAGACACTTATCATAAGATATCACTTATAGAGGGAATGTAAAAACCGCTACACTTGAACTGAATTACAAAAGAGAACAGAGTCACACGTTTAGAAAACACACTATGGCTGCTTAACGGGAAAGGTGAGGTGCGGTGATGCATAAAACAAGGGTTTCAAATTCGCTCAGATACCGTTCCATAAACCCAATATGTAATAGACAAGACCTACTCCTTGCTCAGTGAACTGGACTCAACACCCCCTATTCACCGCACAAGAATATATGTGACTAGTAAGAATCTTAAAACCTATGTATTGATATCTGTCTGGAAGTGAGTCAAGTGGGTGTAAAGCCGCATAAACACAGCCGTGAAAAGCAGCTATACCCCATTATAAAAATAAATTACTTTTAAAAACCCGTAAAACAAAGACAGTGAAAGAGAGAGAAATTCTTACAAAATTCGTTCAGAGGCTGTGATGCAACCTGGATTGACCATATCTAGACCCACAGCTGTATGAGACATAAGGGTGGACACTCTTGGGGCTGAAAGGTTGGGTGAGGTTGGGTGAGCAAACACAGACCCTTTAAAGTAATACTGCCTGGTACCCATCCCATGGGTCCCAAATCTCCAGGTTCAAGGGCATCTTCCTACATCGAAAACATGCATGAGAAACCCAGAAGATGGTACACCGTGTGATTTTGAAAGGTTTCTAATACGCACCTCATTTCTCATCTCCTTGTGCTCGGGTTCGCCATTCCAGCTACTTTACTAGCAAACTCCCTACTTGGAGAATCAGCACCTTTAAGCTCCTGTTCCCTACAGGTTGCAATTTGTCCTGAGGATGAACGGGAAGAGGGGCAACCAATGAGAGACTAGATCTAGGTGTTGGGACAGGCACAGGTCACTCTATTTTCCCATCAGGAAGAAGAATTAACCACAGGCTCAGCCTGCTGCCCAGAAGCAGAATAGGGCCTGAGGCAATCCCGCATTTTGCGGCCAGCTCCCAAAAAAGCGACTTGAAAAATGGAGCTCAGGGACACTGCAATTCACAAACCCGCAGAGTTATAAATGATAACTCTCATCCACAGATATATTGAGGGAAGGCAACGAAGAGGATTTGAAAGCAAGGCAGAATTGCAGGAAACAGATTTCACGAGGTAGATTCGTATCGCCCTTAAAGCACATGAAAAGCGGCAAAACGTCGACAATTATGCCCTTGGCCAAAAAGGGCGTATGCGTTTTTTCCTGAATATATTCAGGAAAAAACGCATACGCCCTTTTTGGCCAACCAAGCAACCTGGAAAGGCAAATCAGCGCTACAAAGAAGTCTCGCTTCCCATCGGTCAAAAGGGTCATGCTGCAAAAAGTGTCAAAACCAGAAATGCAGGACAGGCCATGGAGAAATGGCAGCCTTGCTACGCTGATGGGCGGGATGTAAATTGCCAACAGCCACTCTGGAGAAGTGTACGGTGTGTCCTGAAACATCGAAAAAACACAGCTTAGGGAGCATAGGGCACGTCCACTCATGGGCGTATAAATTGGGAAAACTAAAAATCAGCAAGACACAAGCACCCCAAAGTTTAGGGCTGCTCTGTTGACAAGAACCTTCACTTCATGACACCTTAAATATTCCAGGAAAGAGCAAAATGGAGAAAGAAGTTGTGGCCCTTATGTACAATGGAATATCACTCAGACATGAAATCAATGTCATAAGGCTAGTAGAAGCAAGATGAGTGGATTTAGGTACGACGATTCTAAGTGAAATAAGTCACACAGAAAAAGACACTTATCATAAGCTATCACTTATAGAGGGAATGTAAAAACCGCTACACTTGAACTGAATTACAAAAGAGAACAGAGTCACACGTTTAGAAATCACACTATGGCTGCTTAACGGGAAAGGTGAGGTGGGGTGATGCATAAAACAAGGGTTTCAAATTCGCTCAGATACCGTTCCATACATCCAATATGTAATAGACAAGACCTACTCCTTGCTCAGTGAACTGGACTCAACACCCCCTATTCACCGCACAAGAATATATGTGACTAGTAAGAATCTTAAAACCTATGTATTGATATCTGTCTGGAAGTGAGTCAAGTGGGTGTAAAGCCGCATAAACACAGCCGTGAAAAGCAGCTAAACCCCATTATAAAAATAAATTACTTTTAAAAACCCGTAAAACAAAGACAGTGAAAGAGAGAGAAATTATTACAAAATTCGTTCAGAGGCTGTGATGCAACCTGGATTGACCATATCTAGACCCACAGCTGGATGAGACATAAGGGTGGACACTCTTGGGACTGAAAGGTTGGGTGAGGTTGGGTGAGCAAACACAGACCCTTTAAAGTAATACTGCCTGGTTCCCATCCCATGGGTCCCAAATCTCCAGGTTCAAGGGCATCTTCCTACATCGAAAACATGCATGAGAAACCCAGAAGATGGTACACCGTGTGATTTTGAAAGGTTTCTAATACGCACCTCATTTCTCATCTCCTTGTGCTCGGGTTCGCCATTCCAGCTACTTTACTAGCAAACTCCCTACTTGGAGAATCAGCACCTTTAAGCTCCTGTTCCCTACAGGTGGCAATTTGTCCTGAGGATGAACGGGAAGAGGGGCAACCAATGAGAGACTAGATCTAGGTGTTGGGACAGGCACAGGTCACTCTATTTTCCCATCAGGAAGAAGAATTAATCACAGGCTCAGCCTGCCGCCCAGAAGCAGAATAGGGCCTGAGGCAATCCTGCGCTTTTGCGGCCAGCGTCCAAAAAAGCGAGTTGAAAAATGGAGCTCAGGGACACTGCAATTCACTAACCCGCAGAGCTATAAATGATAACTCTCATCCATAGATATATTGAGGGAAGGCAACGAAGAGGATTTGAAAGCAAGGCAGAATTGCAGGAAACAGTTTTCAGGAGGTAGATTCGAATCGCCCTTAAAGCACATGAAAAGTGGCAAAACGTCGACAATGATGCCCTTGGCCAAACAGGGCGTATGCGTTTTTTCCTGAATATATTCAGGAAAAAACGCATACGCCCTGTTTGGCCAACCAAGCAACCTGGAAAGGCTAATCAGCGCTACAAAGAAGTCTCGCTTCCCATCGGTCAAAAGGGCCATGCTGCAAAAAGTGTCAAAACCAGAAATGCAGGACAGGCCATGGAAAAATGGCAGCCTTGCTACGCTGATGGGCGGGATGTAAATTGCCAACAGCCACTCTGGAGAACTGTACGGTGTGTCCTGAAACATCGAAAAAGCACAGCTTAGGGAGCATAGGGCACGTCCACTCATGGGCGTATAAATTGGGAAAAATAAAAATCAGCAAGACACAGGCACCCCAAAGTTTAGGGCTGCTCTGTTGACAAGAACCTCCACTTCATGACACCTTAAATATCCCAGGAAAGAGAAAAATGGATAAAGAAGTTGTGGTCCTTATGTACAATGGAATATCACTCAGACATGAAATCTATGTCATAAGGCTAGTAGAAGCAAGATGAGTGGATTTAGGTACGACGATTCTAAGTGAAATAAGTCACACAGAAAAAGACACTTATCATAAGCTATCACTTATAGAGGGAATGTAAAAACCGCTACACTTTAACTGAATTACAAAACAGAACAGAGTCACACGTTTAGAAAACACACTATGGCTGCTTAACGGGAAAGGTGAGGTGGGGTGAGGCATAAAACAAGGGTTTCAAATTCGCTCAGATACCGTTCCATACACCCAATATGTAATAGACAAGACCTACTGCTTGCTCAGTGAACTGGACTCAACACCCCCTATTCACTGCACAAGAATATATGTGACTAGTAAGAATCTTAAAACATATGTATTGATATCTGTCTGGAAGTGATTCAAGTGGGTGCAAAGCCGCATAAACACAGCCGTGAAAAGCAGCTAAACCCCATTATAAAAATAAATTACTTTTAAAAACCCGTAAAACAAAGACAGTGAAAGAGAGAGAAATTCTTACAAAATTCGTTCAGAGGCTGTGATGCAACCTGGATTGACCATATCTAGACCCACAGCTGGATGAGACATAAGGGTGGGCACTCTTGGGGCTGAAAGTTTGGGTGAGGTTGGGTGAGCAAACGCAGACCCTTTAAAGTAATACTGCCTGGTACCCATCCCATGGGTCCCAAATCTCCAGGTTCAAGGGCATCTTCCTACATCGAAAACATGCATGAGAAACCCAGAAGATGATACACCGTGTGATTTTGAAAGGTTTCTAATGCGCACCTGATTTCTCATCTCCTTGTGCTCGGGTTCGCCTTTCCAGCTACTTTACTAGCAATCTCCCTACTTGGAGAATCAGCACCTTTAAGCTCCTGTTCCCTACAGGTTGCAATTTGTCCTGAGGATAAACGGGAAGAGGGGCAACCAATGAGAGACTAGATCTAGGTGTAGGGACAGGCACAGGTCACTCTATTTTCCCATTGGGAAGAAGAATTAACCACAGGCTCAGCCTGCCGATCAGAAGCAGAATAGGGCCTGAGGCAATCCCGCGCTTTTGCGGCCAGCTCCCAAAAAAGCCAGTTGAAAAATGGAGATCAGGGACACTGCAATTCACAAACCCGCAGATCTACAAATGATAACTCTCATCCACAGATATATTGAGGGAAGGCAACGAAGAGGATTTGAAAGCAAGGCAGAATTGCAGGAAACAGTTTTCAGGAGGTAGATTCGAATAGCCTTTAAAGCACATGAAAAGTGGCAAAACGTCGACAATGATGCCCTTGGCCAAACAGGGCGTATGCGTTTTTTCCTGAATATATTCAGGAAAAAACGCATACGCCCTGTTTGGCCAACCAAGCAACCTGGAAAGGTTAATCAGCGCTACAAAGAAGTCTCGCTTCCCATCGGTCAAAAGGGCCATGCTGCAAAAAGTGTCAAAACCAGAAATGCAGGACAGGCCATGGAAAAATGGCAGCCTTGCTACGCTGATGGGCGGGATGTAAATTGCCAACAGCCACTCTGGAGAAGTGTACGGTGTGTCCTGAAACATCGAAAAAACACAGCTTAGGGAGCATAGGGCACGTCCACTCATGGGCGTATAAATTGGGAAAACTAAAAATCAGCAAGACACAAGCACCCCAAAGTTTAGGGCTGCTCTGTTGACAAGAACCTTCACTTCATGACACCTTAAATATTCCAGGAAAGAGCAAAATGGAGAAAGAAGTTGTGGCCCTTATGTACAATGGAATATCACTCAGACATGAAATCAATGTCATAAGGCTAGTAGAAGCAAGATGAGTGGATTTAGGTACGACGATTCTAAGTGAAATAAGTCACACAGAAAAAGACACTTATCATAAGCTATCACTTATAGAGGGAATGTAAAAACCGCTACACTTGAACTGAATTACAAAAGAGAACAGAGTCACACGTTTAGAAATCACACTATGGCTGCTTAACGGGAAAGGTGAGGTGGGGTGATGCATAAAACAAGGGTTTCAAATTCGCTCAGATACCGTTCCATACATCCAATATGTAATAGACAAGACCTACTCCTTGCTCAGTGAACTGGACTCAACACCCCCTATTCACCGCACAAGAATATATGTGACTAGTAAGAATCTTAAAACCTATGTATTGATATCTGTCTGGAAGTGAGTCAAGTGGGTGTAAAGCCGCATAAACACAGCCGTGAAAAGCAGCTAAACCCCATTATAAAAATAAATTACTTTTAAAAACCCGTAAAACAAAGACAGTGAAAGAGAGAGAAATTCTTACAAAATTCGTTCAGAGGCTGTGATGCAACCTGGATTGACCATATCTAGACCCACAGCTGGATGAGACATAAGGGTGGACACTCTTGGGACTGAAAGGTTGGGTGAGGTTGGGTGAGCAAACACAGACCCTTTAAAGTAATACTGCCTGGTTCCCATCCCATGGGTCCCAAATCTCCAGGTTCAAGGGCATCTTCCTACATCGAAAACATGTATGAGAAACCCAGAAGATGGTACACCGTGTGATTTTGAAAGGTTTCTAATACGCACCTCATTTCTCATCTCCTTGTGCTCGGGTTCGCCATTCCAGCTACTTTACTAGCAAACTCCCTACTTGGAGAATCAGCACCTTTAAGCTCCTGTTCCCTACAGGTGGCAATTTGTCCTGAGGATGAACGGGAAGAGGGGCAACCAATGAGAGACTAGATCTAGGTGTTGGGACAGGCACAGGTCACTCTATTTTCCCATCAGGAAGAAGAATTAACCACAGGCTCAGCCTGCCGCCCAGAAGCAGAATAGGGCCTGAGGCAATCCTGCGCTTTTGCGGCCAGCGTCCAAAAAAGCGAGTTGAAAAATGGAGCTCAGGGACACTGCAATTCACAAACCCGCAGAGCTATAAATGATAACTCTCATCCATAGATATATTGAGGGAAGGCAACGAAGAGGATTTGAAAGCAAGGCAGAATTGCAGGAAACAGTTTTCAGGAGGTAGATTCGAATCGCCTTTAAAGCACATGAAAAGTGGCAAAACGTCGACAATGATGCCCTTGGCCAAACAGGGCGTATGCGTTTTTTCCTGAATATATTCAGGAAAAAACGCATACGCCCTGTTTGGCCAACCAAGCAACCTGGAAAGGCTAATCAGCGCTACAAAGAAGTCTCGCTTCCCATCGGTCAAAAGGGCCATGCTGCAAAAAGTGTCAAAACCAGAAATGCAGGACAGGCCATGGAAAAATGGCAGCCTTGCTACGCTGATGGGCGGGATGTAAATTGCCAACAGCCACTCTGGAGAAGTGTCCGGTGTGTCCTGAAACATCGAAAAAACACAGCTTAGGGAGCATAGGGCACGTCCACTCATGGGCGTATAAATTGGGAAAACTAAAAATCAGCAAGACACAAGCACCCCAAAGTTTAGGGCTGCTCTGTTGACAAGAACCTCCACTTCATGACACCTTAAATATCCCAGGAAAGAGCAAAATGGAGAAAGATGTTGTGGCCCTTATGTACAATGGAATATCACTCAGACATGAAATCAATGTCATAAGGCTAGTAGAAGCAAGATGAGTGGATTTAGGTACGACGATTCTAAGTGAAATAAGTCACACAGGAAAAGACACTTATCATAAGATATCACTTATAGAGGGAATGTAAAAACCGCTACACTTGAACTGAATTACAAAAGAGAACAGAGTCACACGTTTAGAAAACACACTATGGCTGCTTAACGGGAAAGGTGAGGTGCGGTGATGCATAAAACAAGGGTTTCAAATTCGCTCAGATACCGTTCCATAAACCCAATATGTAATAGACAAGACCTACTCCTTGCTCAGTGAACTGGACTCAACACCCCCTATTCACCGCACAAGAATATATGTGACTAGTAAGAATCTTAAAACCTATGTATTGATATCTGTCTGGAAGTGAGTCAAGTGGGTGTAAAGCCGCATAAACACAGCCGTGAAAAGCAGCTATACCCCATTATAAAAATAAATTACTTTTAAAAACCCGTAAAACAAAGACAGTGAAAGAGAGAGAAATTCTTACAAAATTCGTTCAGAGGCTGTGATGCAACCTGGATTGACCATATCTAGACCCACAGCTGTATGAGACATAAGGGTGGACACTCTTGGGGCTGAAAGGTTGGGTGAGGTTGGGTGAGCAAACACAGACCCTTTAAAGTAATACTGCCTGGTACCCATCCCATGGGTCCCAAATCTCCAGGTTCAAGGGCATCTTCCTACATCGAAAACATGCATGAGAAACCCAGAAGATGGTACACCGTGTGATTTTGAAAGGTTTCTAATACGCACCTCATTTCTCATCTCCTTGTGCTCGGGTTCGCCATTCCAGCTACTTTACTAGCAAACTCCCTACTTGGAGAATCAGCACCTTTAAGCTCCTGTTCCCTACAGGTTGCAATTTGTCCTGAGGATGAACGGGAAGAGGGGCAACCAATGAGAGACTAGATCTAGGTGTTGGGACAGGCACAGGTCACTCTATTTTCCCATCAGGAAGAAGAATTAACCACAGGCTCAGCCTGCTGCCCAGAAGCAGAATAGGGCCTGAGGCAATCCCGCATTTTGCGGCCAGCTCCCAAAAAAGCGACTTGAAAAATGGAGCTCAGGGACACTGCAATTCACAAACCCGCAGAGTTATAAATGATAACTCTCATCCACAGATATATTGAGGGAAGGCAACGAAGAGGATTTGAAAGCAAGGCAGAATTGCAGGAAACAGATTTCACGAGGTAGATTCGTATCGCCCTTAAAGCTCATGAAAAGCGGCAAAACGTCGACAATTATGCCCTTGGCCAAAAAGGGCGTATGCGTTTTTTCCTGAATATATTCAGGAAAAAACGCATACGCCCTTTTTGGCCAACCAAGCAACCTGGAAAGGCAAATCAGCGCTACAAAGAAGTCTCGCTTCCCATCGGTCAAAAGGGTCATGCTGCAAAAAGTGTCAAAACCAGAAATGCAGGACAGGCCATGGAGAAATGGCAGCCTTGCTACGCTGATGGGCGGGATGTAAATTGCCAACAGCCACTCTGGAGAAGTGTACGGTGTGTCCTGAAACATCGAAAAAACACAGCTTAGGGAGCATAGGGCACGTCCACTCATGGGCGTATAAATTGGGAAAACTAAAAATCAGCAAGACACAAGCACCCCAAAGTTTAGGGCTGCTCTGTTGACAAGAACCTTCACTTCATGACACCTTAAATATTCCAGGAAAGAGCAAAATGGAGAAAGAAGTTGTGGCCCTTATGTACAATGGAATATCACTCAGACATGAAATCAATGTCATAAGGCTAGTAGAAGCAAGATGAGTGGATTTAGGTACGACGATTCTAAGTGAAATAAGTCACACAGAAAAAGACACTTATCATAAGCTATCACTTATAGAGGGAATGTAAAAACCGCTACACTTGAACTGAATTACAAAAGAGAACAGAGTCACACGTTTAGAAATCACACTATGGCTGCTTAACGGGAAAGGTGAGGTGGGGTGATGCATAAAACAAGGGTTTCAAATTCGCTCAGATACCGTTCCATACATCCAATATGTAATAGACAAGACCTACTCCTTGCTCAGTGAACTGGACTCAACACCCCCTATTCACCGCACAAGAATATATGTGACTAGTAAGAATCTTAAAACCTATGTATTGATATCTGTCTGGAAGTGAGTCAAGTGGGTGTAAAGCCGCATAAACACAGCCGTGAAAAGCAGCTAAACCCCATTATAAAAATAAATTACTTTTAAAAACCCGTAAAACAAAGACAGTGAAAGAGAGAGAAATTATTACAAAATTCGTTCAGAGGCTGTGATGCAACCTGGATTGACCATATCTAGACCCACAGCTGGATGAGACATAAGGGTGGACACTCTTGGGACTGAAAGGTTGGGTGAGGTTGGGTGAGCAAACACAGACCCTTTAAAGTAATACTGCCTGGTTCCCATCCCATGGGTCCCAAATCTCCAGGTTCAAGGGCATCTTCCTACATCGAAAACATGCATGAGAAACCCAGAAGATGGTACACCGTGTGATTTTGAAAGGTTTCTAATACGCACCTCATTTCTCATCTCCTTGTGCTCGGGTTCGCCATTCCAGCTACTTTACTAGCAAACTCCCTACTTGGAGAATCAGCACCTTTAAGCTCCTGTTCCCTACAGGTGGCAATTTGTCCTGAGGATGAACGGGAAGAGGGGCAACCAATGAGAGACTAGATCTAGGTGTTGGGACAGGCACAGGTCACTCTATTTTCCCATCAGGAAGAAGAATTAATCACAGGCTCAGCCTGCCGCCCAGAAGCAGAATAGGGCCTGAGGCAATCCTGCGCTTTTGCGGCCAGCGTCCAAAAAAGCGAGTTGAAAAATGGAGCTCAGGGACACTGCAATTCACAAACCCGCAGAGCTATAAATGATAACTCTCATCCATAGATATATTGAGGGAAGGCAACGAAGAGGATTTGAAAGCAAGGCAGAATTGCAGGAAACAGTTTTCAGGAGGTAGATTCGAATCGCCCTTAAAGCACATGAAAAGTGGCAAAACGTCGACAATGATGCCCTTGGCCAAACAGGGCGTATGCGTTTTTTCCTGAATATATTCAGGAAAAAACGCATACGCCCTGTTTGGCCAACCAAGCAACCTGGAAAGGCTAATCAGCGCTACAAAGAAGTCTCGCTTCCCATCGGTCAAAAGGGCCATGCTGCAAAAAGTGTCAAAACCAGAAATGCAGGACAGGCCATGGAAAAATGGCAGCCTTGCTACGCTGATGGGCGGGATGTAAATTGCCAACAGCCACTCTGGAGAACTGTACGGTGTGTCCTGAAACATCGAAAAAGCACAGCTTAGGGAGCATAGGGCACGTCCACTCATGGGCGTATAAATTGGGAAAAATAAAAATCAGCAAGACACAGGCACCCCAAAGTTTAGGGCTGCTCTGTTGACAAGAACCTCCACTTCATGACACCTTAAATATCCCAGGAAAGAGAAAAATGGATAAAGAAGTTGTGGTCCTTATGTACAATGGAATATCACTCAGACATGAAATCTATGTCATAAGGCTAGTAGAAGCAAGATGAGTGGATTTAGGTACGACGATTCTAAGTGAAATAAGTCACACAGAAAAAGACACTTATCATAAGCTATCACTTATAGAGGGAATGTAAAAACCGCTACACTTTAACTGAATTACAAAACAGAACAGAGTCACACGTTTAGAAAACACACTATGGCTGCTTAACGGGAAAGGTGAGGTGGGGTGAGGCATAAAACAAGGGTTTCAAATTCGCTCAGATACCGTTCCATACACCCAATATGTAATAGACAAGACCTACTGCTTGCTCAGTGAACTGGACTCAACACCCCCTATTCACTGCACAAGAATATATGTGACTAGTAAGAATCTTAAAACATATGTATTGATATCTGTCTGGAAGTGATTCAAGTGGGTGCAAAGCCGCATAAACACAGCCGTGAAAAGCAGCTAAACCCCATTATAAAAATAAATTACTTTTAAAAACCCGTAAAACAAAGACAGTGAAAGAGAGAGAAATTCTTACAAAATTCGTTCAGAGGCTGTGATGCAACCTGGATTGACCATATCTAGACCCACAGCTGGATGAGACATAAGGGTGGGCACTCTTGGGGCTGAAAGTTTGGGTGAGGTTGGGTGAGCAAACGCAGACCCTTTAAAGTAATACTGCCTGGTACCCATCCCATGGGTCCCAAATCTCCAGGTTCAAGGGCATCTTCCTACATCGAAAACATGCATGAGAAACCCAGAAGATGATACACCGTGTGATTTTGAAAGGTTTCTAATGCGCACCTGATTTCTCATCTCCTTGTGCTCGGGTTCGCCTTTCCAGCTACTTTACTAGCAATCTCCCTACTTGGAGAATCAGCACCTTTAAGCTCCTGTTCCCTACAGGTTGCAATTTGTCCTGAGGATAAACGGGAAGAGGGGCAACCAATGAGAGACTAGATCTAGGTGTAGGGACAGGCACAGGTCACTCTATTTTCCCATTGGGAAGAAGAATTAACCACAGGCTCAGCCTGCCGATCAGAAGCAGAATAGGGCCTGAGGCAATCCCGCGCTTTTGCGGCCAGCTCCCAAAAAAGCCAGTTGAAAAATGGAGATCAGGGACACTGCAATTCACAAACCCGCAGATCTACAAATGATAACTCTCATCCACAGATATATTGAGGGAAGGCAACGAAGAGGATTTGAAAGCAAGGCAGAATTGCAGGAAACAGTTTTCAGGAGGTAGATTCGAATAGCCTTTAAAGCACATGAAAAGTGGCAAAACGTCGACAATGATGCCCTTGGCCAAACAGGGCGTATGCGTTTTTTCCTGAATATATTCAGGAAAAAACGCATACGCCCTGTTTGGCCAACCAAGCAACCTGGAAAGGTTAATCAGCGCTACAAAGAAGTCTCGCTTCCCATCGGTCAAAAGGGCCATGCTGCAAAAAGTGTCAAAACCAGAAATGCAGGACAGGCCATGGAGAATTGGCAGCCTTGCTACGCTGATGGGCGGGATGTAAATTGCCAACAGCCACTCTGGAGAAGTGTACGGTGTGTCCTGAAACATCGAAAAAACACAGCTTAGGGAGCATAGGGCACGTCCACTCATGGGCGTATAAATTGGGAAAACTAAAAATCAGCAAGACACAGACACCCCAAAGTTTAGGGCTGCTCTGTTGACAAGAACCTCCACTTCATGACACCTTAAATATCCCAGGAAAGAGAAAAATGGATAAAGAAGTTGTGGTCCTTATGTACAATGGAATATCACTCAGACATGAAATCAATGTCATAAGGCTAGTAGAAGCAATATGAGTGGATTTAGGTACGACGATTCTAAGTGAAATAAGTCACAAAGAAAAAGACACTTATCATAAGCTATCACTTATAGAGGGAATGTAAAAACCGCTACACTTGAACTGAATTACAAAACAGAACAGAGTCACACGTTTAGAAAACACACTATGGCTGCTTAACGGGAAAGGTGAGGTGGGGTGAGGCATAAAACAAGGGTTTCAAATTCGCTCAGATACCGTTCCATACACCCAATATGTAATAGACAACACCTGCTCCTTGCTCAGTGAACTGGACTCAACACCCCCTATTCACCGCACAAGAATATATGTGACTAGTAAGAATCTTAAAACCTATGTATTGATATCTGTCTGGAAGTGAGTCAAGTGGGTGTAAAGCCGCATAAACACAGTCGTGAAAAGCAGCTAAACCCCATTATAAAAATAAATTACTTTGAAAAACCCGTAAAACAAAGACAGTGAAAGAGAGAGAAATTCTTACAAAATTCGTTCAGAGGCTGTGATGCAACCTGGATTGACCATATCTAGACCCACAGCTGGATGAGACATAAGGGTGGACACTCTTGGGGCTGAAAGGTTGGGTGAGGTTGGGTGAGCAAACGCAGACCCTTTAAAGTAACACTGCTTGGTACCCATCCCATGGGTCCCAAATCTCCAGGATCAAGGGCATCTTCCTACATCGAAAACATGCATGAGAAACCCAGAAGATGGTACACCGTGTGATTTTGAAAGGTTTCTAATACGCACCTCATTTCTCAACTCCCTGTGCTCGGGTTCGCCTTTCCAGATACTTTACTAGCAATCTCCCTACTTGGAGAATCAGCACCTTTAAGCTTCTGTTCCCTACAGGTTGCAATTTTTCCTGAGGATGAACGGGAAGAGGGGCAACCAATGAGAGACTTGATCTAGGTGTTGGGACAGGCACAGGTCACTCTATTTTCCCATCAGTAAGAAGAATTAACCACAGGCTCAGCCTGCCGCCCAGATGCAGAATAGTGATTGAGGCAATCCCGCCCATTTGCGGCCAGCTCCCAAAAAAGCGAGTTGAAAAATGGAGCTCAGGGACACTGCAATTCACAAAACCGCAGAGCTATAAATGATAACTCTCATCAACAGATATATTGAGGGAAGGCAACGAAGAGGATTTGAAAGCAAGGCAAAATTGCAGGAAACAGGTTTCAGGAGGTATATTCGAATCGCCTTTAAAGCACATGAAAAGTGGCAAAACATCGACAATGATGCCCTTGGCCAAACACGGCGTATGCGTTTCTTCCTGAATATATTCAGGAAAAAACGCATACGCCCTGTTTGGCCAACCAAGCAACCTGGAAAAGCTAATCAGCGCTACAAAGAAGTCTCGCTTCCCATCGGTCAAAAGGGCCATGCTGCAAAAAGTGTCAAAACCAGAAATGCAGGACAGGCCATGGAGAAATGGCAGCCTTTCTACACTGATGGGCGGGATGTAAATTGCCAACAGCCACTCTGGAGAAGTGTACGGTGTGTCCTGAAACATCGAAAAACCACAGCTTAGGGAGCATAGGGCACGTCCACTCATGGGCGTATAAATTGGGAAAACTAAAAATCAGCAAGACACAGGCACCCCAAAGTTTAGGGCAGCTCTGTTGACAAGAACCTCCACTTCATGACACCTTAAATATCCCAGGAAAGAAAAAAATGTATAAAGAAGTTGTGGTCCTTATGTACAATGGAATATCACTCAGACATGAAAACACTGTCTTAAGGCTAGTAGAAGCAAGATGAGTGGATTTAGGTACGATGATTCTAAGTGAAATAAGTCACACAGAAAAAGACACTTATCATAAGCTATCACTTATAGAGGGAATATAAAAACCGCTACACTTGAACTGAATTACAAAACAGAACAGAGTCACACGTTTAGAAAACACACTATGGCTGCTTAACGGGAAAGGTGAGGTGGGGTGAGGCAAAAAACAAGGGTTTCAAATTCGCTCAGATACCGTTCCATACACCCAATATGTAATAGACAACACCTGCTCCTTGCTCAGTGAACTGGACTCAACACCCCCTATTCACCGCACAAGAATATATGTGACTAGTAAGAATCTTAAAACCTATGTATTGATATCGGTCTGGCAGTGAGTCAAGTGGGTGTAAAGCCGCATAAACACAGCCGTGAAAAGCAGATAAACCCCATTATAAAAATAAATTACTTTTAAAAACCCGTAAAACAAAGACAGTGAAAGAGAGAGAAATTCTTACAAAATTCGTTCAGAGGCTGTGATGCAACCTGGATTGACCATATCTAGACCCACAGCTGGATGAGACATAAGGGTGGGCACTCTTGGGGCTGAAAGTTTGGGTGAGGTTGGGTGAGCAAACGCAGACCCTTTAAAGTAATACTGCCTGGTACCCATCCCATGGGTCCCAAATCTCCAGGTTCAAGGGCATCTTCCTACATCGAAAACATGCATGAGAAACCCAGAAGATGGTACACCGTGTGATTTTGAAAGGTTTCTAATGCGCACCAGATTTCTCATCTCCTTGTGCTCGGGTTCGCCTTTCCAGCTACTTTACTAGCAATCTCCCTACTTGGAGAATCAGCACCTTTAAGCTCCTGTTCCCTACAGGTTGCAATTTGTCCTGAGGGTGAACGGGAAGAGGGGCAACCAATGACAGACTAGATCTAGGTGTAGGGACAGGCACAGGTCACTCTATTTTCCCATTGGGAAGAAGAATTAACCACAGGCTCAGCCTGCCGATCAGAAGCAGAATAGGGCCTGAGGCAATCCCGCGCTTTTGCGGCCAGCTCCCAAAAAAGCCAGTTGAAAAATGGAGATCAGGGACACTGCAATTCACAAACCCGCAGATCTACAAATGATAACTCTCATCCACAGATATATTGAGGGTAGGCAACGAAGAGGATTTGAAAGCAAGGCAGAATTGCAGGAAACAGGTTTCAGGAGGTAGATTCGAATCGCCTTTAAAGCACATGAAAAGTGGCAAAACGTCGACAATGATGCCCTTGGCCAAACAGGGCGTATGCGTTTTTTCCTGAATATATTCAGGAAAAAACGCATACGCCCTGTTTGGCCAACCAAGCAACCTGGAAAGGTTAATCAGCACTACAAAGAAGTCTCGCTTCCCATCGGTCAAAAGGGCCATGCTGCAAAAAGTGTCAAAACCAGAAATGCAGGACAGGCCATGGAGAATTGGCAGCCTTGCTACGCTGATGGGCGGGATGTAAATTGCCAACAGCCACTCTGGAGAAGTGTACGGTGTGTCCTGAAACATCGAAAAAGCACAGCTTAGGGAGCATAGGGCACGTCCACTCATGGGCGTATGAATTGGGAAAACTAAAAATCAGCAAGACACAGGCACCCCAAAGTTTAGGGCTGCTCTGTTGACAAGAACCTCCACTTCATGACACCTTAAATATCCCAGGAAAGAGAAAAATGGATAAAGAAGTTGTGGTCCTTATGTACAATGGAATATCACTCAGACATGAAATCAATGTTATAAGGCTAGTAGAAGCAAGATGAGTGGATTTAGGTACGACGATTCTAAGTGAAATAAGTCACAAAGAAAAAGACACTTATCATAAGCTATCACTTATAGAGGGAATGTAAAAACCGCTACACTTGAACTGAATTACAAAACAGAACAGAGTCACACGTTTAGAAAACACACTATGGCTGCTTAACGGGAAAGGTGAGGTGGGGTGAGGCATAAAACAAGGGTTTCAAATTCGCTCAGATACCGTTCCATACACCCAATATGTAATAGACAACACCTGCTCCTTGCTCAGTGAACTGGACTCAACACCCCCTATTCACCGCACAAGAATATATGTGACTAGTAAGAATCTTAAAACCTATGTATTGATATCTGTCTGGAAGTGAGTCAAGTGGGTGTAAAGCCGCATAAACACAGTCGTGAAAAGCAGCTAAACCCCATTATAAAAATAAATTACTTTGAAAAACCCGTAAAACAAAGACAGTGAAAGAGAGAGAAATTCTTACAAAATTCGTTCAGAGGCTGTGATGCAACCTGGATTGACCATATCTAGACCCACAGCTGGATGAGACATAAGGGTGGACACTCTTGGGGCTGAAAGGTTGGGTGAGGTTGGGTGAGCAAACGCAGACCCTTTAAAGTAACACTGCTTGGTACCCATCCCATGGGTCCCAAATCTCCAGGATCAAGGGCATCTTCCTACATCGAAAACATGCATGAGAAACCCAGAAGATGGTACACCGTGTGATTTTGAAAGGTTTCTAATACGCACCTCATTTCTCATCTCCTTGTGCTCGGGTTCGCCTTTCCAGATATTTTACTAGCAATCTCCCTACTTGGAGAATCAGCACCTTTAAGCTTCTGTTCCCTACAGGTTGCAATTTTTCCTGAGGATGAACGGGAAGAGGGGCAACCAATGAGAGACTAGATCTAGGTGTTGGGACAGGCACAGGTCACTCTATTTTCCCATCAGGAAGAAGAATTAACCACAGGCTCAGCCTGCCGCCCAGATGCAGAATAGGGCCTGAGGCAATCCCGCCCTTTTGCGGCCAGCTCCCAAAAAAGCCAGTTGAAAAATGGAGCTCAGGGACACTGCAATTCACAAACCCGCAGAGCTATAAATGATAACTCTCATCCACAGATATATTGAGGGAAGGCAACGAAGAGGATTTGAAAGCAAGGCAGAATTGCAGGAAACATGTTTCAGGAGGTAGATTCGAATCGCCTTTAAAGCACATGAAAAGTGGCAAAACATCGACAATGATGCCCTTGGCCAAACAGGGCGTATGCGTTTTTTCCTGAATATATTCAGGAAAAAACGCATACGCCCTGTTTGGCCAACCAAGCAACCTGGAAAGGCTAACCAGCGCTACAAAGTAGTCTCGCTTCCCATCGGTCAAAAGGGCCATGCTGCAAAAAGTGTCAAAACCAGAAATGCAGGACAGGCCATGGAGAAATGGCAGCCTTTCTACACTGATGGGCGGGATGTAAATTACCAACAGCCACTCCGGAGAAGTGTACGGTGTGTCCTGAAACATCGAAAAACCACAGCTTAGGGAGCATAGGGCACGTCCACTCATGGGCGTATAAATTGTGAAAACTAAAAATCAGCAAGACACAGGCACCCCAAAGTTTAGGGCTGCTCTGTTGACAAGAACCTCCACTTCATGACACCTTAAATATCCCAGGAAAGAGAAAAATGGATAAAGAAGTTGTGGTCCTTATGTACAATGGAATATCACTCAGACATGAAATCAATGTCATAAGGCTAGTAGAAGCAAGATGAGTGGATTTAGGTACGACGATTCTAAGTGAAATAAGTCACAAAGAAAAAGACACTTATCATAAGCTATCACTTATAGAGGGAATGTAAAAACCGCTACACTTGAACTGAATTACAAAACAGAACAGAGTCACACGTTTAGAAAACACACTATGGCTGCTTAACGGGAAAGGTGAGGTGGGGTGAGGCATAAAACAAGGGTTTCAAATTCGCTCAGATACCGTTCCATACACCCAATATGTAATAGACAAGACCTACTGCTTGCTCAGTGAACTGGACTCAACACCCCCTATTCACTGCACAAGAATATATGTGACTAGTAAGAATCTTAAAACCTATGTATTGATATCTGTCTGGAAGTGAGTCAAGTGGGTGTAAAGCCGCATAAACACAGCCGTGAAAAGCAGCTAAACCCCATTATAAAAATAAATTACTTTTAAAAACCCGTAAAACAAAGACAGTGAAAGAGAGAGAAATTCTTACAAAATTCGTTCAGAGGCTGTGATGCAACCTGGATTGACCATATCTAGACCCACAGCTGGATGAGACATAAGGGTGGGCACTCTTGGGGCTGAAAGTTTGGGTGAGGTTGGGTGAGCAAACGCAGACCCTTTAAAGTAATACTGCCTGGTACCCATCCCATGGGTCCCAAATCTCCAGGTTCAAGGGCATCTTCCTACATCGAAAACATGCATGAGAAACCCAGAAGATGGTACACCGTGTGATTTTGAAATGTTTCTAATGCGCACCTGATTTCTCATCTCCTTGTGCTCGGGTTCGCCTTTCCAGCTACTTTACTAGCAATCTCCCTACTTGGAGAATCAGCACCTTTAAGCTCCTGTTCCCTACAGGTTGCAATTTGTCCTGAGGATGAACGGGAAGAGGGGCAACCAATGAGAGACTAGCTCTAGGTGTTGGGACAGGCACAGGTCACTCTATTTTCCCATCAGGAAGAAGAATTAACCACAGGCTCAGCATGCCGCCCAGAAGCAGAATAGGGCCTGAGGCAATCCCGCGTTTTTGCGTTCAGCTCCCAAAAAAGCGAGTTGAAAAATGGAGCTCAGGGACACTGCAATTCACAAACCCGCAGAGCTATAAATGATAACTCTCATCCACAGATATATTGAGGGAGGGCAACGAAGAGGATTTGAAAGCAAGGCAGAATTGCAGGAAACAGGTTTTAGGAGGTAGATTCGAATCGCCTTTAAAGCACATAAAAAGTGGCAAAACTTCGACAATGATGCCCTTGGCCAAAAAGGGCGTTTGCGTTTTTTCCTGAATATATTCAGGAAAAAACGCATACGCCCTTTTTTGCCAACCAAGCAACCTGGAAAGGCAAATCAGCGCTACAAAGAAGTCTCGCTTCCCATCGGTCAAAAGGGCCATGCTGCAAAAAGTGTCAAAACCAGAAATGCAGGACAGGCCATGGAGAAATGGCAGCCTTGCTACACTGATGGGCGGGATGTAAATTGCCAACAGCCACTCTGGAGAAGTGTACGGTGTGTCCTGAAACGTCGAAAAACCACAGCTTAGGGAGCATAGGGCACGTCCACTCATGGGCATATAAATTGGGAAAACTAAAAATCAGCAAGACACAGGCACCCCAAAGTTTAGGGCTGCTCTGTTGACAAGAACCTCCACTTCATGACACCTTAAATATCCCAGGAAAGAGAAAAATGGATAAAGAAGTTGTGGTCCTTATGTACAATGGAATATCACTCAGACATGAAATCAATGTCTTAAGGCTAGTAGAAGCAAGATGAGTGGATTTAGGTACGATGATTCTAAGTGAAATAAGTCACACAGAAAAAGACACTTATCATAAGCTATCACTTATAGAGGGAATATAAAAACCGCTACACTTGAACTGAATTACAAAACAGAACAGAGTCACACGTTTAGAAAACACACTATGGCTGCTTAATGGGAAAGGTGAGGTGGGGTGAGGCATAAAACAAGGGTTTCAAATTCGCTCAGATACCGTTCCATACACCCAATATGTAATAGACAACACCTGCTCCTTGCTCAGTGAACTGGACTCAACACCCCCTATTCACCGCACAAGAATATATGTGACTAGTAAGAATCTTAAAACCTATGTATTGATATCTGTCTGGCAGTGAGTCAAGTGGGTGTAAAGCCGCATAAACACAGCCGTGAAAAGCAGCTAAACCCCATTATAAAAATAAATTACTTTTAAAAACCCGTAAAACAAAGACAGTGAAAGAGAGAGAAATTCTTACAAAATTCGTTCAGAGGCTGTGATGCAACCTGGATTGACCTTATCTAGACCCACAGCTGGATGAGACATAAGGGTGGACACTCTTGGGGCTGAAAGGTTGGGTGAGGTTGGGTGAGCAAGCACAGACCCTTTAAAGTACTACTGCCTGGTACCCACCCCATGGGTCCCAAATCTCCAGGTTCAAGGGCAACTTCCTACATCGAAAACATGCATGAGGAACCCAGAAGATGGTACACCGTGTGATTTTGAAAGGTTTCTAATACGCACCTCATTTCTCATCTCCTTGTGCTCGGGTTCGCCTTTCCAGCTACTTTACTAGCAATCTCCCTACTTGGAGAATCAGCACCTTTAAGCTCCTGTTCCCTACAGGTGGCAATTTGTCCTGAGGATGAACGGGAAGAGGGGCAACCAATGAGAGATTAGATCTAGGTGTTGGGACAGGCAGACGTCACTCTATATTCCCATCGGGAAGAAGAATTAACCACAGGCTCAGCCTGCCGCCCAGAAGCAGAATAGGGCCTGAGGCAATCCCGCGTTTTTGCGGCCAGCTCCCAAAAAAGCGAGTTGAAAAATGGAGCTCAGGGACACTGCAATTCACAAACCCACAGAGCTATAAATGATAACTCTCATCCACAGATATATTGAGGGAAGGCAACGAAGAGGATTTGAAAGCAAGGCAGAATAGCAGGAAACAGGTTTCAGGAGGTAGATTCGAATCGCCTTTAAAGCACATGAAAAGTGGCAAAACGTCGACAATGATGCCCTTGGCCAAACAGGGCGTATCCGTTTTTTCCTGAATATATTCAGGAAAAAACGCATACGCCCTTTTTGGCCAACCAAGCAACCTGGAAAGGCAAATCAGCGCTACAAAGAAGTCTCGCTTCCCATCGGTCAAAAGGGCCATGCTGCAAAAAGTGTCAAAACCAGAAATGCAGGACAGGCCATGGAGAAATGGCAGCCTTGCTACGCTGATGGGAGGGATGTAAATTGCCAACAGCCACTCTGGAGAAGTGTACGGTGTGTCCTGAAACATCGAAAAAACACAGCTTAGGGAGCATAGGGCACGTCCACTCATGGGCGTATAAATTGGGAAAACTAAAAATCAGCAAGACACAGGCACCCCAAAGTTTAGGGCTGCTCTGTTGACAAGAACCTCCACTTCATGACACCTTAAATATCCCAGGAAAGAGAAAAATGGATAAAGAAGTTGTGGTCCTTATGTACAATGGAATATCACTCAGACATGAAATCAAGGTCATAAGGCTAGTAGAAGCAAGATGAGTGGATTTAGGTACGATGATTCTAAGTGAAATAAGTCACACAGAAAAAGACACTTATCATTAGCTATCACTTATAGAGGGAATGTAAAAACCGCTACACTTGAAATGAATTACAAAACAGAACAGAGTCACACGTTTAGAAAACACACTATGGCTGCTTAACGGGAAAGGTGAGGTGGGGTGAGGCATAAAACAAGGGTATCAAATTCGCTCAGATACCGTTCCATACACCCAATATGTAATAGACAACACCTGCTCCTTGCTCAGTGAACTGGACTCAACACCCCCTATTCACCGCACAAGAATATATGTGACTAGTAAGAATCTTAAAACCTATGTATTGATATCTGTCTGGCAGTGAGTCAAGTGGGTGTAAAGCCGCATAAACACAGTCGTGAAAATCAGCTAAACCCCATTATAAAAATAAATTACTTTTAAAAACCCGTAAAACAAAGACAGTGAAAGACAGAGAAATTCTTACAAAATTCGTTCAGAGGCTGTGATGCAACCTGGATTGACCATATCTAGACCCACAGCTGGATGAGACATAAGGGTGGACACTCTTGGGGCTGAAAGGTTGGGTGAGGTTGGGTGAGCAAACGCAGACCCTTTAAAGTAACACTGCTTGGTACCCATCCCATGGGTCCCAAATCTCCAGGTTCAAGGGCATCTTCCTACATCGAAAACATGCATGAGAAACCCAGAAGATGGTACACCGTGTGATTTTGAAAGGTTTCTAATACGCACCTCATTTCTCATCTCCTTGTGCTCGGGTTCGCCTTTCCAGCTACTTTACTAGCAATCTCCCTACTTGGAGAATCAGCACCTTTAAGCTTCTGTTCCCTACAGGTTGCAAATTGTCCTGAGGATGAACGGGAAGAGGGGCAACCAATGAGAGACTAGATCTAGGTGTTGGGACAGGCACAGGTCACTCTATTTTCCCATCAGGAAGAAGAATTAACCACAGGTTCAGCCTGCCGCCCAGAAGCAGAATAGGGCCTGAGGCAATCCGCGCTTTTGCGGCCAGCTCGCAAAAAAGCCAGTTGAAAAATGGAGCTCAGGGACACTGCAATTCACAAACCCGCAGAGCTATAAATGATAACTCTCATCCACAGATATATTGAGGGAAGGCAACGAAGAGAATTTGAAAGCAAGGCAGAATTGCAGGAAACAGGTTTCAGGAGGTAGATTCGAATCGCCTTTAAAGCACATGAAAAGTGGCAAAATGTCGACAATGATGCCCTTGGCCAAACAGGGCGTATGCGTTTTTTCCTGAATATATTCAGGAAAAAACGCATACGCCCTGTTTGGCCAACCAAGCAAACTGGAAAGTCTAATCAGCGCTACAAAGAAGTCTCGCTTCCCATCGGTCAAAAGGGCCATGCTGCAAAAAGTGTCAAAACCAGAAATGCAGGACAGGCCATGGAGAAATGGCAGCCTTGCTACACTGATGGGCGGGATGTAAATTGCCAACAGCCACTCTGGAGAAGTGTACGGTGTGTCCTGAAACGTCGAAAAACCACAGCTTAGGGAGCATAGGGCACGTCCACTCATGGGCGTATAAATTGGGAAAACTAAAAATCAGCAAGACACAGGCACCCCAAAGTTTAGGGCTGCTCTGTTGACAAGAACCTCCACTTCATGACACCTTAAATATCCCAGGAAAGAGAAAAATGGATAAAGAAGTTGTGGTCCTTATGTACAATGGAATATCACTCAGACATGAAATCAATGACTTAAGGCTAGTAGAAGCAAGATGAGTGGATTTAGGTACGATGATTCTAAGTGAAATAAGTCACACAGAAAAAGACACTTATCATAAGCTATCACTTATAGAGGGAATATAAAAACCGCTACACTTGAACTGAATTACAAAACAGAACATAGTCACACGTTTAGAAAACACACTATGGCTGCTTAACGGGAAAGGTGAGGTGGGGTGAGGCATAAAACAAGGGTTTCAAATTCGCTCAGATACCGTTCCATACACCCAATATGTAATAGACAACACCTGCTCCTTGCTCAGTGAACTGGACACAACACCCCCTATTCACCGCACAAGAATATATGTGACTAGTGAGAATCTTAAAACCTATGTATTGATATCTGTCTGGCAGTGAGTCAAGTGGGTGTAAAGCCGCATAAACACAGCCGTGAAAAGCAGCTAAACCCCATTATAAAAATAAATTACTTTTAAAAACCCGTAAAACAAAGACAGTGAAAGAGAGAGAAATTCTTACAAAATTCGTTCAGAGGCTGTGATGCAACCTGGATTGACCTTATCTAGACCCACAGCTGGATGAGACATAAGGGTGGACACTCTTGGGGCTGAAAGGTTGGGTGAGGTTGGGTGAGCAAGCACAGACCCTTTAAAGTACTACTGCCTGGTACCCACCCCATGGGTCCCAAATCTCCAGGTTCAAGGGCAACTTCCTACATCGAAAACATGCATGAGGAACCCAGAAGATGGTACACCGTGTGATTTTGAAAGGTTTCTAATACGCACCTCATTTCTCATCTCCTTGTGCTCGGGTTCGCCTTTCCAGCTACTTTACTAGCAATCTCCATACTTGGAGAATCAGCACCTTTAAGCTCCTGTTCCCTACAGGTGGCAATTTGTCCTGAGGATGAACGGGAAGAGGGGCAACCAATGAGAGATTAGATCTAGGTGTTGGGACAGGCAGAGGTCACTCTATATTCCCATCGGGAAGAAGAATTAACCACAGGCTCAGCCTGCCGCCCAGAAGCAGAATAGGGCCTGAGGCAATCCCGCGTTTTTGCGGCCAGCTCCCAAAAAAGCGAGTTGAAAAATGGAGCTCAGGGACACTGCAATTCACAAACCCGCAGAGCTATAAATGATAACTCTCATCCACAGATATATTGAGGGAAGGCAACGAAGAGAATTTGAAAGCAAGGCAGAATTGCAGGAAACAGGTTTCAGGAGGTAGATTCGAATCGCCTTTAAAGCACATGAAAAGTGGCAAAATGTCGACAATGATGCCCTTGGCCAAACAGGGCGTATGCGTTTTTTCCTGAATATATTCAGGAAAAAACGCATACGCCCTGTTTGGCCAACCAAGCAAACTGGAAAGTCTAATCAGCGCTACAAAGAAGTCTCGCTTCCCATCGGTCAAAAGGGCCATGCTGCAAAAAGTGTCAAAACCAGAAATGCAGGACAGGCCATGGAGAAATGGCAGCCTTGCTACACTGATGGGCGGGATGTAAATTGCCAACAGCCACTCTGGAGAAGTGTACGGTGTGTCCTGAAACATCGAAAAAACACAGCTTAGGGAGCATAGGGCACGTCCACTCATGGGCGTATAAATTGGGAAAACTAAAAATCAGCAAGACACAGGCACCCCAAAGTTTAGGGCTGCTCTGTTGACAAGAACCTCCACTTCATGACACCTTAAATATCCCAGGAAAGAGAAAAATGGATAAAGAAGTTGTGGTCCTTATGTACAATGGAATATCACTCAGACATGAAATCAATGTCTTAAGGCTAGTAGAAGCAAGATGAGTGGATTTAGGTACGATGATTCTAAGTGAAATAAGTCACACAGAAAAAGACACTTATCATAAGCTATCACTTATAGAGGGAATATAAAAACCGCTACACTTGAACTGAATTACAAAACAGAACAGAGTCACACGTTTAGAAAACACACTATGGCTGCTTAACGGGAAAGGTGAGGTGGGGTGAGGCATAAAACAAGGGTTTCAAATTCGCTCAGATACCGTTCCATACACCCAATATGTAATAGACAACACCTGCTCCTTGCTCAGTGAACTGGACTCAACACCCCCTATTCACCGCACAAGAATATATGTGACTAGTAAGAATCTTAAAACCTATGTATTGATATCTGTCTGGCAGTGAGTCAAGTGGGTGTAAAGCCGCATAAACACAGCCGTGAAAAGCAGCTAAACCCCATTATAAAAATAAATTACTTTTAAAATCCCGTAAAACAAAGACAGTGAAAGAGAGAGAAATTCTTACAGAATTCGTTCAGAGGCTGTGATGCAACCTGGATTGACATTATCTAGACCCACAGCTGGATGAGACATAAGGGTGGACACTCTTGGGGCTGAAAGGTTGGGTGAGGGTGGGTGAGCAAACGCAGACCCTTTAAAGTAATACTGCCTGGTACCCATCCCATGGGTCCCAAATCTCCAGGTTCAAGGGCATCTTCCTACATCAAAAACATGCATGAGAAACCCAGAAGATGGTACACCGTGTGATTTTGAAAGGTTTCTAATATGCACCTGATTTCTCATCTCCTTGTGATCGGGTTCGCCTTTCCAGCTACTTTACTAGCAATCTCCCTACTTGGAGAATCAGCACCTTTAAGCTCCTGTTCCCTACAGGTTGCAATTTGTCCTGAGGATGAACGGGAAGAGGGGCAACCAATGAGAGACTAGATCTAGGTGTTGGGACAGGCACAGGTCACTCTATTTTCCCATCAGGAAGAAGAATTAACCACAGGCTCAGCCTGCCGCCCAGAAGCAGAATAGGGCCTGAGGCAATCCCGCGTTTTTGCGGCCAGCTTCCAAAAAAGCGAGTTGAAAAATGGAGCTCAGGGACACTGCAATTCACAAACCCGCAGAGCTATAAATGATAACTCTCATCCACAGATATATTGAGGGACGGCAACGAAGAGGATTTGAAAGCAAGGCAGAATTGCAGGAAACATGTTTCAGGAGGTAGATTCGAATCGCCTTTAAAGCACATGAAAAGTGGCAAAACTTCGACAATGATGCCCTTGGCCAAAAAGGGCGTATGCGTTTTTTCCTGAATATATTCAGGAAAAAACGCATACGCCCTTTTTTGCCAACCAAGCAACCTGGAAAGGCAAATCAGTGCTACAAAGAAGTCTCGCTTCCCATCGGTCAAAAGGGCCATGCTGCAAAAAGTGTCAAAACCAGAAATGCAGGACAGGCCATGGAGAAATGGCAGCCTTGCTACGCTGATGGGCGGGATGTAAATTGCCAACAGCCACTCTGGAGAAGTGTACGGTGTATCCTGAAACATCGAAAAAACACAGCTTAGGGAGCATAGGGCACGTCCACTCATGGGCGTATAAATTGGGAAAACTAAAAATCAGCAAGACACAGGCACCCCAAAGTTTAGGGCTGCTCTGTTGACAAGAACCTCCACTTCATGACACCTTAAATATCCCAGGAAAGAGAAAAATGGATAAAGAAGTTGTGGTCCTTATGTACAATGGAATATCACTCAGACATGAAATCAAGGTCATAAGGCTAGTAGAAGCAAGATGAGTGGATTTAGGTACGATGATTCTAAGTGAAATAAGTCACACAGAAAAAGACACTTATCATTAGCTATCACTTATAGAGGGAATGTAAAAACCGCTACACTTGAACTGAATTACAAAACAGAACAGAGTCACACGTTTAGAAAACACACTATGGCTGCTTAACGGGAAAGGTGAGGTGGGGTGAGGCATAAAACAAGGGTTTCAAATTCGCTCAGATACCGTTCCATACACCCAATATGTAATAGACAACACCTGCTCCTTGCTCAGTGAACTGGACTCAACACCCCCTATTCACCGCACAAGAATATATGTGACTAGTAAGAATCTTAAAACCTATGTATTGATATCTGTCTGGCAGTGAGTCAAGTGGGTGTAAAGCCGCATAAACACAGCCGTGAAAAGCAGCTAAACCCCATTATAAAAATAAATTACTTTTAAAAACCCGTAAAACAAAGACAGTGAAAGAGAGAGAAATTCTTACAGAATTCGTTCAGAGGCTGTGATGCAACCTGGATTGACCATATCTAGACCCACAGCTGGATGAGACATAAGGGTGGACACTCTTGGGGCTGAGAGGTTGGGTGAGGTTGGGTGAGCAAACGCAGACCCTTTAAAATAATACTGCCTGGTACCCATCCCATGGGTCCCAAATCTCCAGGTTCAAGGGCATCTTCCTACATCAAAAACATGCATGAGAAACCCAGAAGATGGTACACCGTGTGATTTTGAAAGGTTTCTAATATGCACCTGATTTCTCATCTCCTTGTGATCGGGTTCGCCTTTCCAGCTACTTTACTAGCAATCTCCCTACTTGGAGAATCAGCACCTTTAAGCTCCTGTTCCGTACAGGTTGCAATTTGTCCTGAGGATGAACGGGAAGAGGGGCAACCAATGAGAGACTAGATCTAGGTGTTGGGACAGGCACAGGTCACTCTATTTTCCCATCAGGAAGAAGAATTAACCACAGGCTCAGCCTGCCGCCCAGAAGCAGAATAGGGCCTGAGGCAATCCCGCGCTTTTGCGGCCAGCTCGCAAAAAAGCCAGTTGAAAAATGGAGCTCAGGGACACTGCAATTCACAAACCCGCAGAGCTATAAATGATAACTCTCATCCACAGATATATTGAGGGAAGGCAACGAAGAGGATTTGAAAGCAAGGCAGAATTGCAGGAAACAGGTTTCAGGAGGTAGATTCGAATCGCCTTTAAAGCACATGAAAAGTGGCAAAACTTCGACAATGATGCCCTTGGCCAAAAAGGGCGTATGCGTTTTTTCCTGAATATATTCAGGAAAAAACGCATACGCCCTTTTTTGCCAACCAAGCAACCTGGAAAGGCAAATCAGCGCTACAAAGAAGTCTCGCTTCCCATCGGTCAAAAGGGCCATGCTGCAAAAAGTGTCAAAACCAGAAATGCAGGACAGGCCATGGAGAAATGGCAGCCTTGCTACGCTGATGGGCGGGATGTAAATTGCCAACAGCCACTCTGGAGAAGTGTACGGTGTGTCCTGAAACATCGAAAAAACACAGCTTAGGGAGCATAGGGCACGTCCACTCATGGGCGTATAAATTGGGAAAACTAAAAATCAGCAAGACACAGGCACCCCAAAGTTTAGGGCTGCTCTGTTGACAAGAACCTCCACTTCATGACACCTTAAATATCCCAGGAAAGAGAAAAATGGATAAAGAAGTTGTGGTCCTTATGTACAATGGAATATCACTCAGACATGAAATCAAGGACATAAGGCTAGTAGAAGCAAGATGAGTGGATTTAGGTACGATGATTCTAAGTGAAATAAGTCACACAGAAAAAGACACTTATCATTAGCTATCACTTAAAGAGGGAATGTAAAAACCGCTACACTTGAAATGAATTACAAAACAGAACAGAGTCACACGTTTAGAAAACACACTATGGCTGCTTAACGGGAAAGGTGAGGTGGGGTGAGGCATAAAACAAGGGTTTCAAATTCGCTCAGATACCGTTCCATACACCCAATATGTAATAGACAACACCTGCTCCTTGCTCAGTGAACTGGACTCAACACCCCCTATTCACCGCACAAGAATATATGTGACTAGTAAGAATCTTAAAACCTATGTATTGATATCTGTCTGGCAGTGAGTCAAGTGGGTGTAAAGCCGCATAAACACAGTCGTGAAAAGCAGCTAAACCCCATTATAAAAATAAATTACTTTTAAAAACCCGTAAAACAAAGACAGTGAAAGAGAGAGAAATTCTTACAAAATTCGTTCAGAGGCTGTGATGCAACCTGGATTGACCATATCTAGACCCACAGCTGGATGAGACATAAGGGTGGGCACTCTTGGGGCTGAAAGGTTGGGTGAGGTTGGGTGAGCAAACGCAGACCCTTTAAAGTAACACTGCTTGGTACCCATCCCATGGGTCCCAAATCTCCAGGTTCAAGGGCATCTTCTTACATCGAAAACATGCATGAGAAACCCAGAAGATGGTACACCGTGTGATTTTGAAAGGTTTCTAATATGCACCTCATTTCTCATCTCCTTGTGCTCGGGTTCGCCTTTCCAGCTACTTTACTAGCAATCTCCCTACTTGGAGAATCAGCACCTTTAAGCTTCTGTTCCCTACAGGTTGCAAATTGTCCTGAGGATGAACGGGAAGAGGGGCAACCAATGAGAGACTAGATCTAGGTGTTGGGACAGGCACAGGTCACTCTATTTTCCCATCAGGAAGAAGAATTAACCACAGGCTCAGCCTGCCGCCCAGAAGCAGAATAGGGCCTGAGGCAATCCCGCGCTTTTGCGGCCAGCTCGCAAAAAAGCCAGTTGAAAAATGGAGCTCAGGGACACTGCAATTCACAAACCCGCAGAGCTATAAATGATAACTCTCATCCACAGATATATTGAGGGAAGGCAACGAAGAGAATTTGAAAGCAAGGCAGAATTGCAGGAAACAGGTTTCAGGAGGTAGATTCGAATCGCCTTTAAAGCACATGAAAAGTGGCAAAATGTCGACAATGATGCCCTTGGCCAAACAGGGCGTATGCGTTTTTTCCTGAATATATTCAGGAAAAAACGCATACGCCCTGTTTGGCCAACCAAGCAAACTGGAAAGGCTAATCAGCGCTACAAAGAAGTCTCGCTTCCCATCGGTCAAAAGGGCCATGCTGCAAAAAGTGTCAAAACCAGAAATGCAGGACAGGCCATGGAGAAATGGCAGCCTTGCTACACTGATGGGCGGGATGTAAATTGCCAACAGACACTCTGGAGAAGTGTACGGTGTGATCTGAAACATCGATAAACCACAGCTTAGGGAGCATAGGGCACGTCCACTCATGGGCGTATAAATTGGGAAAACTAAAAATCAGCAAGACACAGGCACCCCAAAGTTTAGGGCTGCTCTGTTGACAAGAACCTCCACTTCATGACACCTTAAATATCCCAGGAAAGAGAAAAATGGATAAAGAAGTTGTGGTCCTTATGTACAATGGAATATCACTCAGACATGAAATCAATGTCTTAAGGCTAGTAGAAGCAAGATGAGTGGATTTAAGTACGATGATTCTAAGTGAAATAAGTCACACAGAAAAAGACACTTATCATAAGCTATCACTTATAGAGGGAATATAAAAACCGCTACACTTGAACTGAATTACAAAACAGAACAGAGTCACACGTTTAGAAAACACACTATGGCTGCTTAACGGGAAAGGTGAGGTGGGGTGAGGCATAAAACAAGGGTTTCAAATTCGCTCAGATACCGTTCCATACACCCAATATGTAATAGACAACACCTGCTCCTTGCTCAGTGAACTGGACTCAACACCCCCTATTCACCGCACAAGAATATATGTGACTAGTAAGAATCTTAAAACCTATGTATTGATATCTGTCTGGCAGTGAGTCAAGTGGGTGTAAAGCCGCATAAACACAGCCGTGAAAAGCAGCTAAACCCCATTATAAAAATAAATTACTTTTAAAAACCCGTAAAACAAAGACAGTGAAAGAGAGAGAAATTCTTACAGAATTCGTTCAGAGGCTGTGATGCAACCTGGATTGACCATATCTAGACCCACAGCTGGATGAGACATAAGGGTGGACACTCTTGGGGCTGAGAGGTTGGGTGAGGTTGGGTGAGCAAACGCAGACCCTTTAAAGTAATACTGCCTGGTACCCATCCCATGGGTCCCAAATCTCCAGGTTCAAGGGCATCTTCCTACATCAAAAACATGCATGAGAAACCCAGAAGATGGTACACCGTGTGATTTTGAAAGGTTTCTAATATGCACCTGATTTCTCATCTCCTTGTGATCGGGTTCGCCTTTCCAGCTACTTTACTAGCAATCTCCCTACTTGGAGAATCAGCACCTTTAAGCTCCTGTTCCCTACAGGTTGCAATTTGTCCTGAGGATGAACGGGAAGAGGGGCAACCAATGAGAGACTAGATCTAGGTGTTGGGACAGGCACAGGTCACTCTATTTTCCCATCAGGAAGAAGAATTAACCACAGGCTCAGCCTGCCGCCCAGAAGCAGAATAGGGCCTGAGGCAATCCCGCGTTTTTGCGGCCAGCTTCCAAAAAAGCGAGTTGAAAAATGGAGCTCAGGGACACTGCAATTCACAAACCCGCAGAGCTATAAATGATAACTCTCATCCACAGATATATTGAGGGAAGGCAACGAAGAGGATTTGAAAGCAAGGCAGAATTGCAGGAAACAGGTTTCAGGAGGTAGAATCGAATCGCCTTTAAAGCACATGAAAAGTGGCAAAACTTCGACAATGATGCCCTTGGCCAAAAAGGGCGTATGCGTTTTTTCCTGAATATATTCAGGAAAAAACGCATACGCCCTTTTTTGCCAACCAAGCAACCTGGAAAGGCAAATCAGCGCTACAAAGAAGTCTCGCTTCCCATCGGTCAAAAGGGCCATGCTGCAAAAAGTGTCAAAACCAGAAATGCAGGACAGGCCATGGAGAAATGGCAGCCTTGCTACGCTGATGGGCGGGATGTAAATTGCCAACAGCCACTCTGGAGAAGTGTACGGTGTGTCCTGAAACATCGAAAAAACACAGCTTAAGGAGCATAGGGCACGTCCACTCATGGGCGTATAAATTGGGAAAACTAAAAATCAGCAAGACACAGGCACCCCAAAGTTTAGGGCTGCTCTGTTGACAAGAACCTCCACTTCATGACACCTTAAATATCCCAGGAAAGAGAAAAATGGATAAAGAATTTGTGGTCCTTATGTACAATGGAATATCACTCAGACATGAAATCAAGGTCATAAGGCTAGTAGAAGCAAGATGAGTGGATTTAGGTACGATGATTCTAAGTGAAATAAGTCACACAGAAAAAGACACTTATCATTAGCTATCACTTATAGAGGGAATGTAAAAACCGCTACACTTGAAATGAATTACAAAACAGAACAGAGTCACACGTTTAGAAAACACACTATGGCTGCTTAACGGGAAAGGTGAGGTGGGGTGAGGCATAAAAGAAGGGTTTCAAATTCGCTCAGATACCGTTCCATACACCCAATATGTAATAGAAAACACCTGCTCCTTGCTCAGTGAACTGGACTCAACACCCCCTATTCACCGCACAAGAATATATGTGACTAGTAATAATCTTAAAACCTATGTATTGATATCTGTCTGGCAGTGAGTCAAGTGGGTGTAAAGCCGCATAAACACAGTCGTGAAAAGCAGCTAAACCCCATTATAAAAATAAATTACTTTTAAAAACCCGTACAACAAAGACAGTGAAAGAGAGAGAAATTCTTACAAAATTCGTTCAGAGGCTGTGATGCAACCTGGATTGACCATATCTAGACCCACAGCTGGATGAGACATAAGGGTGGACACTCTTGGGGCTGAAAGGTTGGGTGAGGTTGGGTGAGCAAACGCAGACCCTTTAAAGTAACACTGCTTGGTACCCATCCCATGGGTCCCAAATCTCCAGGTTCAAGGGCATCTTCCTACATCGAAAACATGCATGAGAAACCCAGAAGATGGTACACCGTGTGATTTTGAAAGGTTTCTAATACGCACCTCATTTCTCATCTCCTTGTGCTCGGGTTCGCCTTTCCAGCTACTTTACTAGCAATCTCCCTACTTGGAGAATCAGCACCTTTAAGCTTCTGTTCCCTACAGGTTGCAAATTGTCCTGAGGATGAACGGGAAGAGGGGCAACCAATGAGAGACTAGATCTAGGTGTTGGGACAGGCACAGGTCACTCTATTTTCCCATCAGGAAGAAGAATTAACCACAGGCTCAGCCGCCGCCCAGAAGCAGAATAGGGCCTGAGGCAATCCCGCGCTTTTGCGGCCAGCTCGCAAAAAAGCCAGTTGAAAAATGGAGCTCAGGGACACTGCAATTCACAAACCCGCAGAGCTATAAATGATAACTCTCATCCACAGATATATTGAGGGAAGGCAACGAAGAGAATTTGAAAGCAAGGCAGAATTGCAGGAAACAGGTTTCAGGAGGTAGATTCGAATCGCCTTTAAAGCACATGAAAAGTGGCAAAATGTCGACAATAATGCCCTTGGCCAAACAGGGCGTATGCGTTTTTTCCTGAATATATTCAGGAAAAAACGCATACGCCCTGTTTGGCCAACCAAGCAAACTGGAAAGGCTAATCAGCGCTACAAAGAAGTCTCGCTTCCCATCGGTCAAAAGGGCCATGCTGCAAAAAGTGTCAAAACCAGAAATGCAGGACAGGCCATGGAGAAATGGCAGCCTTGCTACACTGATGGGCGGGATGTAAATTGCCAACAGCCACTCTGGAGAAGTGTACGGTGTGTCCTGAAACATCGAAAAACCACAGCTTAGGGAGCATAGGGCACGTCCACTCATGGGCGTATAAATTGGGAAAACTAAAAATCAGCAAGGCACAGGCACCCCAAAGTTTAGGGCTGCTCTGTTGACAAGAACCTCCACTTCATGACACCTTAAATATCCCAGGAAAGAGAAAAATGGATAAAGAAGTTGTGGTCCTTATGTACAATGGAATATCACTCAGACATGAAATCAATGTCATAAGGCTAGTAGAAGCAAGATGAGTGGATTTAGGTACGATGATTCTAAGTGAAATAAGTCACACAGAAAAAGACACTTATCATAAGCTATCACTTATAGAGGGAATATAAAAACCGCTACACTTGAACTGAATTACAAAACAGAACAGAGTCACACGTTTAGAAAACACACTATGGCTGCTTAACGGGAAAGGTGAGGTGGGGTGAGGCATAAAACAAGGGTTTCAAATTCGCTCAGATACCGTTCCATACACCCAATATGTAATAGACAACACCTGCTCCTTGCTCAGTGAACTGGAGTCAACACCCCCTATTCACCGCACAAGAATATATGTGACTAGTAAGAATCTTAAAACCTATGTATTGATATCTGTCTGGCAGTGAGTCAAGTGGGTGTAAAGCCGCATAAACACAGCCGTGAAAAGCAGCTAAACCCCATTATAAAAATAAATTACTTTTAAAAACCCGTAAAACAAAGACAGTGAAAGAGAGAGAAATTCTTACAGAATTCGTTCGGAGGCTGTGATGCAACCTGGATTGACCATATCTAGACCCACAGCTGGATGAGACATAAGGGTGGACACTCTTGGGGCTGAGAGGTTGGGTGAGGTTGGGTGAGCAAACGCAGACCCTTTAAAGTAATACTGCCTGGTACCCACCCCCTGGGTCCCAAATCTCCAGGTTCAAGGGCATCTTCCTACATCGAAAACATGCATGAGGAACCCAGAAGATGGTACACCTTGTGATTTTGAAAGGTTTCTAATACGCACCTCATTTCTCATCTCCTTGTGCTCGGGTTCGCCTTTCCAGCTACTTTACTAGCAATCTCCCTACTTGGAGAATCAGCACCTTTAAGCTCCTGTTCCCTACAGGTTGCAATTTGTCCTGAGGATGAACGGGAAGAGGGGCAACCAATGAGAGACTAGATCTAGGTGTTGGGACAGGCACAGGTCACTCTATTTTCCCATCAGGAAGAAGAATTAACCACAGGCTCAGCCTGCCGCCCAGAAGCAGAATAGGGCCTGAGGCAATCCCGCGCTTTTGCGGCCAGCTCGCAAAAAAGCCAGTTGAAAAATGGAGCTCAGGGACACTGCAATTCACAAACCCGCAGAGCTATAAATGATAACTCTCATCCACAGATATATTGAGGGAAGGCAACGAAGAGAATTTGAAAGCAAGGCAGAATTGCAGGAAACAGGTTTCAGGAGGTAGATTCGAATCGCCTTTAAAGCACATGAAAAGTGGCAAAATGTCGACAATGATGCCCTTGGCCAAACAGGGCGTATGCGTTTTTTCCTGAATATATTCAGGAAAAAACGCATACGCCCTGTTTGGCCAACCAAGCAAACTGGAAAGGCTAATCAGCGCTACAAAGAAGTCTCGCTTCCCATCGGTCAAAAGGGCCATGCTGCAAAAAGTGTCAAAACCAGAAATGCAGGACAGGCCATGGAGAAATGGCAGCCTTGCTACACTGATGGGCGGGATGTAAATTGCCAACAGCCACTCTGGAGAAGTGTACGGTGTGTCCTGAAACGTCGAAAAACCACAGCTTAGGGAGCATAGGGCACGTCCACTCATGGGCGTATTAATTGGGAAAACTAAAAATCAGCAAGACACAGGCACCGGAAAGTTTAGGGCGGCTCTGTTTACAAGAACCTCCACTTCATGACACCTTAAATATCCCAGGAAAGAGAAAAATGGATAAAGAAGTTGTGGTCCTTATGTACAATGGAATATCACTCAGACATGAAATCAATGTCTTAAGGCTAGTAGAAGCAAGATGAGTGGATTTAGGTACGATGATTCTAAGTGAAATAAGTCACACAGAAAAAGACACTTATCATAAGCTATCACTTATAGAGGGAATATAAAAACCGCTACACTTGAACTGAATTACAAAACAGAACAGAGTCACACGTTTAGAAAACACACTATGGCTGCTTAACGGGAAAGGTGAGGTGGGGTGAGGCATAAAACAAGGGTTTCAAATTCGCTCAGATACCGTTCCATACACCCAATATGTAATAGACAACACCTGCTCCTTGCTCAGTGAACTGGACTCAACACCCCCTATTCACCGCACAAGAATATATGTGACTAGTGAGAATCTTAAAACCTATGTATTGATATCTGTCTGGCAGTGAGTCAAGTGGGTGTAAAGCCGCATAAACACAGCCGTGAAAAGCAGCTAAACCCCATTATAAAAATAAATTACTTTTAAAAACCCGTAAAACAAAGACAGTGAAAGAGAGAGAAATTCTTACAAAATTCGTTCAGAGGCTGTGATGCAACCTGGATTGACCTTATCTAGACCCACAGCTGGATGAGACATAAGGGTGGACACTCTTGGGGCTGAAAGGTTGGGTGAGGTTGGGTGAGCAAGCACAGACCCTTTAAAGTACTACTGCCTGGTACCCACCCCATGGGTCCCAAATCTCCAGGTTCAAGGGCAACTTCCTACATCGAAAACATGCATGAGGAACCCAGAAGATGGTACACCGTGTGATTTTGAAAGGTTTCTAATACGCACCTCATTTCTCATCTCCTTGTGCTCGGGTTCGCCTTTCCAGCTACTTTACTAGCAATCTCCCTACTTGGAGAATCAGCACCTTTAAGCTCCTGTTCCCTACAGGTGGCAATTTGTCCTGAGGATGAACGGGAAGAGGGGCAACCAATGAGAGATTAGATCTAGGTGTTGGGACAGGCAGAGGTCACTCTATATTCCCATCGGGAAGAAGAAATAACCACAGGCTCAGCCTGCCGCCCAGAAGCAGAATAGGGCCTGAGGCAATCCCGCGTTTTTGCGGCCAGCTCCCAAAAAAGCGAGTTGAAAAATGGAGCTCAGGGACACTGCAATTCACAAACCCGCAGAGCTATAAATGATAACTCTCATCCACAGATATATTGAGGGAAGGCAACGAAGAGAATTTGAAAGCAAGGCAGAATTGCAGGAAACAGGTTTCAGGAGGTAGATTCGAATCGCCTTTAAAGCACATGAAAAGTGGCAAAATGTCGACAATGATGCCCTTGGCCAAACAGGGCGTATGCGTTTTTTCCTGAATATATTCAGGAAAAAACGCATACGCCCTGTTTGGCCAACCAAGCAAACTGGAAAGTCTAATCAGCGCTACAAAGAAGTCTCGCTTCCCATCGGTCAAAAGGGCCATGCTGCAAAAAGTGTCAAAACCAGAAATGCAGGACAGGCCATGGAGAAATGGCAGCCTTGCTACACTGATGGGCGGGATGTAAATTGCCAACAGCCACTGTGGAGAAGTGTACGGTGTGTCCTGAAACATCGAAAAAACACAGCTTAGGGAGCATAGGGCACGTCCACTCATGGGCGTATAAATTGGGAAAACTAAAAATCAGCAAGACACAGGCACCCCAAAGTTTAGGGCTGCTCTGTTGACAAGAACCTCCACTTCATGACACCTTAAATATCCCAGGAAAGAGAAAAATGGATAAAGAAGTTGTGGTCCTTATGTACAATGGAATATCACTCAGACATGAAATCAATGTCTTAAGGCTAGTAGAAGCAAGATGAGTGGATTTAGGTACGATGATTCTAAGTGAAATAAGTCACACAGAAAAAGACACTTATCATAAGCTATCACTTATAGAGGGAATATAAAAACCGCTACACTTGAACTGAATTACAAAACAGAACAGAGTCACACGTTTAGAAAACACACTATGGCTGCTTAACGGGAAAGGTGAGGTGGGGTGAGGCATAAAACAAGGGTTTCAAATTCGCTCAGATACCGTTCCATACACCCAATATGTAATAGACAACACCTGCTCCTTGCTCAGTGAACTGGACTCAACACCTCCTATTCACCGCACAAGAATATATGTGACTAGTAAGAATCTTAAAACCTATGTATTGATATCTGTCTGGCAGTGAGTCAAGTGGGTGTAAAGCCGCATAAACACAGCCGTGAAAAGCAGCTAAACCCCATTATAAAAATAAATTACTTTTAAAATCCCGTAAAACAAAGACAGTGAAAGAGAGAGAAATTCTTACAGAATTCGTTCAGAGGCTGTGATGCAACCTGGATTGACATTATCTAGACCCACAGCTGGATGAGACATAAGGGTGGACACTCTTGGGGCTGAAAGGTTGGGTGAGGGTGGGTGAGCAAACGCAGACCCTTTAAAGTAATACTGCCTGGTACCCATCCCATGGGTCCCAAATCTCCAGGTTCAAGGGCATCTTCCTACATCAAAAACATGCATGAGAAACCCAGAAGATGGTACACCGTGTGATTTTGAAAGGTTTCTAATATGCACCTGATTTCTCATCTCCTTGTGATCGGGTTCGCCTTTCCAGCTACTTTACTAGCAATCTCCCTACTTGGAGAATCAGCACCTTTAAGCTCCTGTTCCCTACAGGTTGCAATTTGTCCTGAGGATGAACGGGAAGAGGGGCAACCAATGAGAGACTAGATCTAGGTGTTGGGACAGGCACAGGTCACTCTATTTTCCCATCAGGAAGAAGAATTAACCACAGGCTCAGCCTGCCGCCCAGAAGCAGAATAGGGCCTGAGGCAATCCCGCGTTTTTGCGGCCAGCTTCCAAAAAAGCGAGTTGAAAAATGGAGCTCAGGGACACTGCAATTCACAAACCCGCAGAGTTATAAATGATAACTCTCATCCACAGATATATTGAGGGAAGGCAACGAAGAGGATTTGAAAGCAAGGCAGAATTGCAGGAAACATGTTTCAGGAGGTAGATTCGAATCGCCTTTAAAGCACATGAAAAGTGGCAAAACTTCGACAATGATGCCCTTGGCCAAACAGGGCGTATGCGTTTTTTCCTGAATATATTCAGGAAAAAACGCATACGCCCTTTTTGGCCAACCAAGCAACCTGGAAAGGCTAATCAGCGCTACAAAGAAGTCTCGCTTCCCATCGGTCAAAAGGGCCATGCTGCAAAAAGTGTCAAAACCAGAAATGCAGGACAGGCCATGGAGAAATGTCAGCCTTGCTACACTGATGGGCGGGATGTAAATTGCCAACAGCCACTCTGGAGAAGTGTACGGTGTGTCCTGAAACATCGAAAAAACACAGCTTAGGGAGCATAGGGCACGTCCACTCATGGGCGTATAAATTGGGAAAACTAAAAATCAGCAAGACACAGGCACCCCAAAGTTTAGGGCTGCTCTGTTGACAAGAACCTCCACTTCATGACACCTTAAATATCCCAGGAAAGAGAAAAATGGATAAAGAAGTTGTGGTCCTTATGTACAATGGAATATCACTCAGACATGAAATCAATGTCTTAAGGCTAGTAGAAGCAAGATGAGTGGATTTAGGTACGATGATTCTAAGTGAAATAAGTCACACAGAAAAAGACACTTATCATAAGCTATCACTTATAGAGGGAATATAAAAACCGCTACACTTGAACTGAATTACAAAACAGAACAGAGTCACACGTTTAGAAAACACACTATGGCTGCTTAACGGGAAAGGTGAGGTGGGGTGAGGCATAAAACAAGGGTTTCAAATTCGCTCAGATACCGTTCCATACACCCAATATGTAATAGACAACACCTGCTCCTTGCTCAGTGAACTGGACTCAACACCCCCTATTCACCGCACAAGAATATATGTGAATAGTAAGAATCTTAAAACCTATGTATTGATATCTGTCTGGCAGTGAGTCAAGTGGGTGTAAAGCCGCATAAACACAGCCGTGAAAAGCAGCTAAACCCCATTATAAAAATAAATTACTTTTAAAAACCCGTAAAACAAAGACAGTGAAAGAGAGAGAAATTCTTACAGAATTCGTTCAGAGGCTGTGATGCAACCTGGATTGACATTATCTAGACCCACAGCTGGATGAGACATAAGGGTGGACACTCTTGGGGCTGAAAGGTTGGGTGAGGGTGGGTGAGCAAACGCAGACCCTTTAAAGTAATACTGCCTGGTACCCATCCCATGGGTCCCAAATCTCCAGGTTCAAGGGCATCTTCCTACATCAAAAACATGCATGAGAAACCCAGAAGATGGTACACCGTGTGATTTTGAAAGGTTTCTAATATGCACCTGATTTCTCATCTCCTTGTGATCGGGTTCGCCTTTCCAGCTACTTTACTAGCAATCTCCCTACTTGGAGAATCAGCACCTTTAAGCTCCTGTTCCCTACAGGTTGCAATTTGTCCTGAGGATGAACGGGAAGAGGGGCAACCAATGAGAGACTAGATCTAGGTGTTGGGACAGGCACAGGTCACTCTATTTTCCCATCAGGAAGAAGAATTAACCACAGGCTCAGCCTGCCGCCCAGAAGCAGAATAGGGCCTGAGGCAATCCCGCGTTTTTGCGGCCAGCTTCCAAAAAAGCGAGTTGAAAAATGGAGCTCAGGGACACTGCAATTCACAAACCCGCAGAGCTATAAATGATAACTCTCATCCACAGATATATTGAGGGACGGCAACGAAGAGGATTTGAAAGCAAGGCAGAATTGCAGGAAACAGGTTTCAGGAGGTAGATTCGAATCGCCTTTAAAGCACATGAAAAGTGGCAAAACTTCGACAATGATGCCCTTGGCCAAAAAGGGCGTATGCGTTTTTTCCTGAATATATTCAGGAAAAAACGCATACGCCCTTTTTTGCCAACCAAGCAACCTGGAAAGGCAAATCAGTGCTACAAAGAAGTCTCGCTTCCCATCGGTCAAAAGGGCCATGCTGCAAAATGTGTCAAAACCAGAAATGCAGGACAGGCCATGGAGAAATGGCAGCCTTGCTACGCTGATGGGCGGGATGTAAATTGCCAACAGCCACTCTGGAGAAGTGTACGGTGTATCCTGAAACATCGAAAAAACACAGCTTAGGGAGCATAGGGCACGTCCACTCATGGGCGTATAAATTGGGAAAACTAAAAATCAGCAAGACACAGGCACCCCAAAGTTTAGGGCTGCTCTGTTGACAAGAACCTCCACTTCATGACACCTTAAATATCCCAGGAAAGAGAAAAATGGATAAAGAAGTTGTGGTCCTTATGTACAATGGAATATCACTCAGACATGAAATCAATGTCATAAGGCTAGTAGAAGCAAGATGAGTGGATTTAGGTACGATGATTCTAAGTGAAATAAGTCACACAGAAAAAGACACTTATCATTAGCTATCACTTATAGAGGGAATGTAAAAACCGCTACACTTGAAATGAATTACAAAACAGAACAGAGTCACACGTTTAGAAAACACACTATGGCTGCTTAACGGGAAAGGTGAGGTGGGGTGAGGCATAAAACAAGGGTTTCAAATTCGCTCAGATACCGTTCCATACACCCAATATGTAATAGACAACACCTGCTCCTTGCTCAGTGAACTGGACTCAACACCCCCTATTCACCGCACAAGAATATATGTGACTAGTAATAATCTTAAAACCTATGTATTGATATCTGTCTGGCAGTGAGTCAAGTGGGTGTAAAGCCGCATAAACACAGTCGTGAAAAGCAGCTAAACCCCATTATAAAAATAAATTACTTTTAAAAACCCGTACAACAAAGACAGTGAAAGAGAGAGAAATTCTTACAAAATTCGTTCAGAGGCTGTGATGCAACCTGGATTGACCATATCTAGACCCACAGCTGGATGAGACATAAGGGTGGACACTCTTGGGGCTGAAAGGTTGGGTGAGGTTGGGTGAGCAAACGCAGACCCTTTAAAGTAATACTTCCTGGTACCCATCCCATGGGTCCCAAATCTCCAGGTTCAAGGGCATCTTCCTACATCGAAAACATGCATGAGAAACCCAGAAGATGGTACACCGTGTGATTTTGAAAGGTTTCTAATACGCACCTCATTTCTCATCTCCTTGTGCTCGGGTTCGCCTATCCAGCTACTTTACTAGCAATCTCCCTACTTGGAGAATCAGCACCTTTAAGCTTCTGTTCCCTACAGGTTGCAAATTGTCCTGAGGATGAACGGGAAGAGGGGCAACCAATGAGAGACTAGATCTAGGTGTTGGGACAGGCACAGGTCACTCTATTTTCCCATCAGGAAGAAGAATTAACCACAGGCTCAGCCTGCCGCCCAGAAGCAGAATAGGGCCTGAGGCAATCCCGCACTTTTGCGGCCAGCTCGCAAAAAAGCCAGTTGAAAAATGGAGCTCAGGGACACTGCAATTCACAAACCCGCAGAGCTATAAATGATAACTCTCATCCACAGATATATTGAGGGAAGGCAACGAAGAGAATTTGAAAGCAAGGCAGAATTGCAGGAAACAGGTTTCATGAGGTAGATTCGAATCGCCTTTAAAGCACATGAAAAGTGGCAAAATGTCGACAATGATGCCCTTGGCCAAACAGGGCGTATGCGTTTTTTCCTGAATATATTCAGGAAAAAACGCATACGCCCTGTTTGGCCAACCAAGCAAATTGGAAAGGCTAATCAGCGCTACAAAGAAGTCTCGCTTCCCATCGGTCAAAAGGGCCATGCTGCAAAAAGTGTCAAAACCAGAAATGCAGGACAGGCCATGGAGAAATGGCAGCCTTGCTACACTGATGGGCGGGATGTAAATTGCCAACAGCCACTCTGGAGAAGTGTACGGTGTGTCCTGAAACATCGAAAAACCACAGCTTAGGGAGCATAGGGCACGTCCACTCATGGGCGTATAAATTGGGAAAACTAAAAATCAGCAAGACACAGGCACCCCAAAGTTTAGGGCTGCTCTGTTGACAAGAACCTCCACTTCATGACACCTTAAATATCCCAGGAAAGAGAAAAATGGATAAAGAAGTTGTGGTCCTTATGTACAATGGAATATCACTCAGACATGAAATCAATGTCTTAAGGCTAGTAGAAGCAAGATGAGTGGATTTAGGTACGATGATTCTAAGTGAAATAAGTCACACAGAAAAAGACACTTATCATAAGCTATCACTTATAGAGGGAATATAAAAACCGCTACACTTGAACTGAATTACAAAACAGAACAGAGTCACACGTTTAGAAAACACACTATGGCTGCTTAACGGGAAAGGTGAGGGGGGGTGAGGCATAAAACAAGGGTTTCAAATTCGCTCAGATACCGTTCCATACACCCAATATGTAATAGACAACACCTGCTCCTTGCTCAGTGAACTGGACTCAACACCCCCTATTCACCGCACAAGAATATATGTGACTAGTAAGAATCTTAAAACCTATGTATTGATATCTGTCTGGCAGTGAGTCAAGTGGGTGTAAAGCCGCATAAACACAGCCGTGAAAAGCAGCTAAACCCCATTATAAAAATAAATTACTTTTAAAAACCCGTAAAACAAAGACAGTGAAAGAGAGAGAAATTCTTACAGAATTCGTTCAGAGGCTGTGATGCAACCTGGATTGACCATATCTAGACCCACAGCTGGATGAGACATAAGGGTGGACACTCTTGGGGCTGAGAGGTTGGGTGAGGTTGGGTGAGCAAACGCAGACCCTTTAAAGTAATACTGCCTGGTACCCATCCCATGGGTCCCAAATCTCCAGGTTCAAGGGCATCTTCCTACATCAAAAACATGCATGAGAAACCCAGAAGATGGTACACCGTGTGATTTTGAAAGGTTTCTAATATGCACCTGATTTCTCATCTCCTTGTGATCGGGTTCGCCTTTCCAGCTACTTTACTAGCAATCTCCCTACTTGGAGAATCAGCACCTTTAAGCTCCTGTTCCCTACAGGTTGCAATTTGTCCTGAGGATGAACGGGAAGAGGGGCAACCAATGAGAGACTAGATCTAGGTGTTGGGACAGGCACAGGTCACTCTATTTTCCCATCAGGAAGAAGAATTAACCACAGGCTCAGCCTGCCGCCCAGAAGCAGAATAGGGCCTGAGGCAATCCCGCGTTTTTGCGGCCAGCTTCCAAAAAAGCGAGTTGAAAAATGGAGCTCAGGGACACTGCAATTCACAAACCCGCAGAGCTATAAATGATAACTCTCATCCACAGATATATTGAGGGAAGGCAACGAAGAGGATTTGAAAGCAAGGCAGAATTGCAGGAAACAGGTTTCAGGAGGTAGATTCGAATCGCCTTTAAAGCACATGAAAAGTGGCAAAACTTCGACAATGATGCCCTTGGCCAAAAAGGGCGTATGCGTTTTTTCCTGAATATATTCAGGAAAAAACGCATACGCCCTTTTTTGCCAACCAAGCAACCTGGAAAGGCAAATCAGCGCTACAAAGAAGTCTCGCTTCCCATCGGTCAAAAGGGCCATGCTGCAAAAAGTGTCAAAACCAGAAATGCAGGACAGGCCATGGAGAAATGGCAGCCTTGCTACGCTGATGGGCGGGATGTAAATTGCCAACAGCCACTCTGGAGAAGTGTACGGTGTGTCCTGAAACATCGAAAAAACACAGCTTAGGGAGCATAGGGCACGTCCACTCATGGGCGTATAAATTGGGAAAACTAAAAATCAGCAAGACACAGGCACCCCAAAGTTTAGGGCTGCTCTGTTGACAAGAACCTCCACTTCATGACACCTTAAATATCCCAGGAAAGAGAAAAATGGATAAAGAAGTTGTGGTCCTTATGTACAATGGAATATCACTCAGACATGAAATCAAGGACATAAGGCTAGTAGAAGCAAGATGAGTGGATTTAGGTACGATGATTCTAAGTGAAATAAGTCACACAGAAAAAGACACTTATCATTAGCTATCACTTAAAGAGGGAATGTAAAAACCGCTACACTTGAAATGAATTACAAAACAGAACAGAGTCACACGTTTAGAAAACACACTATGGCTGCTTAACGGGAAAGGTGAGGTGGGGTGAGGCATAAAACAAGGGTTTCAAATTCGCTCAGATACCGTTCCATACACCCAATATGTAATAGACAACACCTGCTCCTTGCTCAGTGAACTGGACTCAACACCCCCTATTCACCGCACAAGAATATATGTGACTAGTAAGAATCTTAAAACCTATGTATTGATATCTGTCTGGCAGTGAGTCAAGTGGGTGTAAAGCCGCATAAACACAGTCGTGAAAAGCAGCTAAACCCCATTATAAAAATAAATTACTTTTAAAAACCCGTAAAACAAAGACAGTGAAAGAGAGAGAAATTCTTACAAAATTCGTTCAGAGGCTGTGATGCAACCTGGATTGACCATATCTAGACCCACAGCTGGATGAGACATAAGGGTGGGCACTCTTGGGGCTGAAAGGTTGGGTGAGGTTGGGTGAGCAAACGCAGACCCTTTAAAGTAACACTGCTTGGTACCCATCCCATGGGTCCCAAATCTCCAGGTTCAAGGGCATCTTCTTACATCGAAAACATGCATGAGAAACCCAGAAGATGGTACACCGTGTGATTTTGAAAGGTTTCTAATACGCACCTCATTTCTCATCTCCTTGTGCTCGGGTTCGCCTTTCCAGCTACTTTACTAGCAATCTCCCTACTTGGAGAATCAGCACCTTTAAGCTTCTGTTCCCTACAGGTTGCAAATTGTCCTGAGGATGAACGGGAAGAGGGGCAACCAATGAGAGACTAGATCTAGGTGTTGGGACAGGCACAGGTCACTCTATTTTCCCATCAGGAAGAAGAATTAACCACAGGCTCAGCCTGCCGCCCAGAAGCAGAATAGGGCCTGAGGCAATCCCGCGCTTTTGCGGCCAGCTCGCAAAAAAGCCAGTTGAAAAATGGAGCTCAGGGACACTGCAATTCACAAACCCGCAGAGCTATAAATGATAACTCTCATCCACAGATATATTGAGGGAAGGCAACGAAGAGAATTTGAAAGCAAGGCAGAATTGCAGGAAACAGGTTTCAGGAGGTAGATTCGAATCGCCTTTAAAGCACATGAAAAGTGGCAAAATGTCGACAATGATGCCCTTGGCCAAACAGGGCGTATGCGTTTTTTCCTGAATATATTCAGGAAAAAACGCATACGCCCTGTTTGGCCAACCAAGCAAACTGGAAAGGCTAATCAGCGCTACAAAGAAGTCTCGCTTCCCATCGGTCAAAAGGGCCATGCTGCAAAAAGTGTCAAAACCAGAAATGCAGGACAGGCCATGGAGAAATGGCAGCCTTGCTACACTGATGGGCGGGATGTAAATTGCCAACAGACACTCTGGAGAAGTGTACGGTGTGATCTGAAACATCGAAAAACCACAGCTTAGGGAGCATAGGGCACGTCCACTCATGGGCGTATAAATTGGGAAAACTAAAAATCAGCAAGACACAGGCACCCCAAAGTTTAGGGCTGCTCTGTTGACAAGAACCTCCACTTCATGACACCTTAAATATCCCAGGAAAGAGAAAAATGGATAAAGAAGTTGTGGTCCTTATGTACAATGGAATATCACTCAGACATGAAATCAATGTCTTAAGGCTAGTAGAAGCAAGATGAGTGGATTTAGGTACGATGATTCTAAGTGAAATAAGTCACACAGAAAAAGACACTTATCATAAGCTATCACTTATAGAGGGAATATAAAAACCGCTACACTTGAACTGAATTACAAAACAGAACAGAGTCACACGTTTAGAAAACACACTATGGCTGCTTAACGGGAAAGGTGAGGTGGGGTGAGGCATAAAACAAGGGTTTCAAATTCGCTCAGATACCGTTCCATACACCCAATATGTAATCGACAACACCTGCTCCTTGCTCAGTGAACTGGACTCAACACCCCCTATTCACCGCACAAGAATATATGTGACTAGTAAGAATCTTAAAACCTATGTATTGATATCTGTCTGGCAGTGAGTCAAGTGGGTGTAAAGCCGCATAAACACAGCCGTGAAAAGCAGCTAAACCCCATTATAAAAATAAATTACTTTTAAAAACCCGTAAAACAAAGACAGTGAAAGAGAGAGAAATTCTTACAGAATTCGTTCAGAGGCTGTGATGCAACCTGGATTGACCATATCTAGACCCACAGCTGGATGAGACATAAGGGTGGACACTCTTGGGGCTGAAAGGTTGGGTGAGGTTGGGTGAGCAAACGCAGACCCTTTAAAGTAATACTGCCTGGTACCCATCCCATGGGTCCCAAATCTCCAGGTTCAAGGGCATCTTCCTACATCAAAAACATGCATGAGAAACCCAGAAGATGGTACACCGTGTGATTTTGAAAGGTTTCTAATATGCACCTGATTTCTCATCTCCTTGTGATCGGGTTCGCCTTTCCAGCTACTTTACTAGCAATCTCCCTACTTGGAGAATCAGCACCTTTAAGCTCCTGTTCCCTACAGGTTGCAATTTGTCCTGAGGATGAACGGGAAGAGGGGCAACCAATGAGAGACTAGATCTAGGTGTTGGGACAGGCACAGGTCACTCTATTTTCCCATCAGGAAGAAGAATTAACCACAGGCTCAGCCTGCCGCCAAGAAGCAGAATAGGGCCTGAGGCAATCCCGCGTTTTTGCGGCCAGCTTCCAAAAAAGCGAGTTGAAAAATGGAGCTCAGGGACACTGCAATTCACAAACCCGCAGAGCTATAAATGATAACTCTCATCCACAGATATATTGAGGGAAGGCAACGAAGAGGATTTGAAAGCAAGGCAGAATTGCAGGAAACAGGTTTCAGGAGGTAGATTCGAATCGCCTTTAAAGCACATGAAAAGTGGCAAAACTTCGACAATGATGCCCTTGGCCAAAAAGGGCGTATGCGTTTTATCCTGAATATATTCAGGAAAAAACGCATACGCCCTTTTTTGCCAACCAAGCAACCTGGAAAGGCAAATCAGCGCTACAAAGA